>NW_015547688.1:2477530-2488095 GCF_001515605.1 Sinocyclocheilus anshuiensis
TATGTATGTATGTATGTATGTATGTATGTATGTGTTTATATGTGTATATATGTATGTGTGTGTATATATATGCATAATTTATATATAATTTGCTTGTTTGTTTTTTGTTGCTGTTGTTTTTTTTGTGTAATTTTTCCCAAATATGTCAACATAGTTTTTATTCAATTTTATCCCAATTTTAGTTATTATTTTAGTTTTATTTATTTATTTATTTTTGTTGTTATTATTTTTATATTTTAACTTAACTAACACACTCATTATGCCAAAACAAGGGTATCAAATCTTTCAAGGTACAGCTTTGAAGGAAAATTACAATCCAATCAAAACATTTATAAAGCATGCATTATGCATTAGGGATGCACAATATACAATATCCGTAGCATTTTTCTTATTAGCCGATATTTCAATACATTTTTGGCATCATAATTGGTTACTTAGTTGTGCATGCTAATGTCTGTTTTTATATATAGATTACTACCTAATCTTTAAATTAATAAGTATAAGTAGATTATACTTAAGTATATTTTTATCACTTCTAATAATTTAATTATGAAATGAAAGTCATTTACAGTGCATGCACAGTGCAATATACATCCATGAAATCATGGACCATCTGTTTTTAATACCAGGTATTAACAGTGCCACTGTGATATGCATGTCCACACTTAGTTGCACTACCTATAGCATGTTCTTTTTATGTGAAAATAAGTCTAAAATCTAAATGTTTTTATATTGTTTTTATTTCTCAATGTTTCTCTCTCTCCAGTACACATCCAGCATGAGGGCCAAGTACCTGGCCAACACCCGGCCCGACCCCAACAGCAGCACCTCCGCAAACTAGAGGAACACCGTCTTCTTTCCCTTCAGTCTAAAGCTCCCACTCACCCACATGTTGTTCCCACAGCCCAGACCGGTTTCACCCCAGGCCCACCCATCCAGCCATGTTGATCTTTGATGTGTGCTCTCCAACCCAGCTGATAAAGGATGTCCCTGCATCATGTAAATACTGCTGTCAGAGCAATGTTCCAGAGGCCTCTTGTGCTATTTCCAGATGGCCGGTTCAGTTCAGGCAGCTAGTAGGGTTACTCTCAGCCCTGAGTGCTTGTGTGTGAGCGTCTGTAATGAGTATGAACTTCATTACCTACAGATGCATTGAGTGACCTGTGTGTGTTGATCCAAGCTGCCCTTGCTCATTTGTGGTGCTCTTGCCAGAGGTCCAGAAATGGTCCAGAACTGAAGAACTGGACTGGGTTTAACGCCCATAACCCTACATTCCTGCGTAGCCTCTGTCCTCTGGTCATTTGAAGTAATGTGACCTTCTCCATTTGCAGGACCTACTGCCACATCCCGACTCTACCGTTTACATCAGTGGCATCTACTGTAATATAACTGAACCGATCTAATCTGAACAGCGTGAGAGCAATGAGAATTTTCCCAGAATTCAGTAACTGGGTTCCACTTGTTTAGGCTAGCCATTGAGTGTACATCAGTTGCGGTGAATTATGGAAGTGAGTGTACTTGATTATGTTCACTATAGTTTCGGACACCAAATAGTGCACTATATTTCAGACACAGCCCAAGTTTCTCGTCAAAAAGTTGCTTTTTCATGACTAATGGACCTTAAAGATAAAAATCTGACTGTGGAAGTTTATGGACATGCTTGCTTTAGCAAACATGTTGCGTTACGGATTCCAGTGTAATGCATGAAATCAAGCTTGAGTTAGCTAGCTTTTGCATTTTTGTACTTGTGTATAGTATGTTTCAGGCCTAAATCTGTAGCATACGCTGGTTGTGAGGAGAAGATATTCTTGGATTTTTCATCTCGTTTACAGGCTTGAGTTTTCAGTGAGAAATTATGGTTTGTAGATGTTTACCTATTGAAATTCTTGTTGGGTCCTTCTCAATACACATGGACTGAATTAAACCAACTACTCATTTAACTGGGCTGTATCCACTGCCATTACTGGAAAACCTGGACAAGCAGAGCTGGACAAACCAACCTAACAAAGAGGAAGTTGAGGAAAACCTCATCAGATTGTTGACCAAACCTGGATTTTGACCAAACGCTGATGATCTGGTCAACCTCAAACTGCTTTTATATCCAAGAACTTTCAGTCTGAATTCAACAGAACTCTAAAATTGTTTAGTCTGATGCTGGGATCGCATCTGAACATTACATTTGTCCTAATACTGTTCAAACATGGAGACACTGGGACCAGCTTGCACAATTTGTCATGGCTTATCTGTTCTAGGAAAGAAGCTGGGAGAAGTTCATTGTAGTGTACACAATGTAAACTTAACATTTGGACCTTAATTTTGCTGATCAGTTTAGTCCTCAGGAAAGGGGACACCAATATGGCAGGAAGTAAAGTCATCAGTGTCCTGTCTTTTTGTTTTGTTTTTTCATTCAAAGAAATGGAAGAGAGCCGCAAGCCTCGGTAAATTGTGCTGTAATTCAATGTGACTTTCAAAGCCCGCAATTTCCTGGCCTTGTTGCTTCTGTACCACAAATTGCTTTCATTCCCAGAGTTGAGGGGAAACTTGCCATCCCTGAAGAGGACGTAAAAGTGATGTGCTGTCATCCAGAATATTTTCCCCTTGATGAGAGCACAGACACACAGGAGGCTAGCATCCGATCAGGGTGAACTCCCTTTCTCCTCAAGAGACCTCTCTCTGATGTTATAGACTGAGTCTAGTATGAACACGTCTCTCCTCTGGACCTTATAAAGTGGTGCCAATGTTCTCATATCATGGGCATCTTTGGTCCCACCTTCACACACACCTCATACTGCCAACATCTCAACTTCAGGACACCAAGTCCAGGTCATATCCTTACCATTACAGGGCTCAACAAAAAGCATTCAAAAATGCTGCATTTTCATGATCCACGTGCTCTAAATTCATAATGATAAAGGTTCATAATTCATGAAGAATAGATAAAGCATTGGTGTTTCATTCTTATTGTTGAGCCCTGATTTCCATCTCACAGAGATCTGTGTGGGCTCTGCATGCTGTTTAAATGCGGACTGATAACAAATGCTAATGTGACAGCGTTGCTCCTGAGGTCCCAGACTTTTATGAAAACATTCAAGCACTTTGTGGGGAAGGGGTGTATTACAGCTATAAGCAAACAGAGCCTTGGATTGTGTTCGTCAGCTATTATTGGACCATGTGAGTTCTTTTGCTTCTCAAAGGCATGGTCGTCCTATAAACATTTAGTAGAACCATGTTGTGTGCTACTGACGCTTGCATTGGTTTCTCGATTGATGCTTTTGTGATCAATGATGAGGTTTGTACGTCCTCAACTGTGCCAATAACCGACAGCTTTCCTGTATTTCTAAATGTTTCGCATCTTTGAAGCGGACTCTCGTGAGCTCTGTGTGGCCTGAGCAATCAGATGAGACACCTGTGAACATGAGCCTGACGCTGTGGGAGTATTTTTCTTTTTCTCTGTAAATTACCACTTTAGTGATGATGCAATCTCTGTTTTTATGCTTGGTAATGTCATACTGCAAAAATAATGTATATACAGTATATTGAACAAATGTTTGCAAGAAAATGCCCCATTAAGGACATGAAATTGTGATATAGTACAAACAGGATTTTTTTTGTTTTTTGGTCCTCGTGACATATTTTTAGACATTAGGAAGCACAAAATATTTTGTCTCTTTCATGCGATTTAATGATTTTGGTCTTTTATCAAGATGTTTTTATATGATTTCACTGTAGGATGAACTTTTTTTCAGTTACTAAAATATTGTAAATGTAAAACCTGTGGGTTAGTACAAACAGGATTTTTTTGTTTTTTGGTCCTCGTGACATATTAGACATTAGGAAGCACAAAATATTTTGTCTCTTTCATGCGATTTAATGATTTTGGTCTTTTATCAAGATGTTTTTATATGATTTCACTGTAGGATGAACTTTTTTTCAGTTACTAAAATATTGTAAATGTAAAACCTGTGGGTTTTATTGAGCTTGAACTGTGTTTTCAGATTAAACCTAACATTAACTGATGAATGTGTCTGTTATGTTCAACTGCATGTTTTTTATGTCTATGGTGAGTATATTTAGATTATATTATTATAATGGTGACCTTTCTGATTAAACCAAGATCATAAGAAGGTTTATTGGGTTGAATTTGGTGTAGCTAAGATCACTTTATTCTTCATCTTTAGCTTTCGTGTCATTAGTCTTTTTTAATACTATTATAGTATTTATAGTTATAGCGCTTATTCGAGGATTTTGTGTTTATAAAAATCTGGCATTTTATATAAGTTCTGAATGTATTTAGTTAAGATTGCACACTTATTATTTGTACTAATCGACTCCCCGTGACTCATGGGTAATACCGACTCAGTTCTAGCATATAAACACAAGAGGGCAGTATTGTGTCATTCAATAGAAAGTATGTTCTAGCTTACTTAGACCTACTCCCTACTACTCAAAACAAAACTGGGGGTATTACTTCGTATTAGTAAGTAATAAAAAAAAAGTAATAATAAAAAAATACAAATAATTTTGGGAAATTATCCAATAAAATCCATTGCATTGTGGGATGCAGTTCTCTACATAAGTAGCTCTATTCTATATATCTATATATATATCTATATCTATATATATATAAATAAAAGTATACTGCTGAATTTGATGTGTTCTGTTCTGAATTTTATTACATGAATAATTCATTTAATAATTACTATATATATTCATGTATTTTAGTTGTCTAAAATAAAAAATTATAAACTACATATATATGTAACATTATTACATGTTATTTAGCCTAATATGTAATTAATGGCAGTAAATTATTAATTATGTATTGATTTGCCCTAATTTTATTTATTTATTTTTTTACTGCTTATATGCACTCAGAAACCTTCCAGTTTTATGGAACCGCACACACCAGCCACTAGTCAGGTGACTATAATTACACAGAAAATGGAGAAAACACCATTAATTTAACTTGACATTCTTATGATTTAATTATTAGCTTTTCATCGCCTCACAAACCTCATGCCGTTCTTTCAGGAACCCCAGTTCAGGAAACCTTGGCATGATGTGATGTTTACTGCAATTCATGATGTTGACAACAAAGAGTGGAAAATATTTTCTTACAGGTTACGTCAAAAGTAATCTAAAAGCCAACAGAATGTGCTATCTATTCTATGTAATCCGACAGATTATGTTACTAACTACAAGCACTATGGTGCTCATGCATTGCTGTTTAAAGATGAGTATTGGCATTTGGTAATCTAGGCTGCTAGCTACATGATTGTGAATTACACTGAATTTGATGTGCCTTTGTTGTTTTGATCTGTCAAGACTTGCTGTAAATGGGATGGTATTACATTTAACCAAAACTTCCTAGAAATTCACTGATGTTTACTTCCCTGGTTGTGGGTTTGGTTGAAGTTTGAAGATTGTTTTATGTTTTAAAACCAAAAGATAGCAAATGCAAAGGCATTGGATGCTGTCTGGGGCCGGACAGGAAGATAGAAATCACAGTGTTGTGTTTATGACCTCACTGCCATGTCATCAGTCATGGGGGTCAGTGTCACAAACAGGACAGACCCCCGCTATAGTGACTTTCCTGTCAGCCGCCAGGCAGCTGCTGCTTCACTGGGCCTGTGTGCGTGAGGAGGGGAAGAGGGTGGACTTCTGGGAAAACAAAGTGCAAAATAGAGGGATCTTGACACTGAGCACACCCTGCTTGTCTCCTTTCATTGTCAGTGGAAATCTAAAGCGTTTATTTTTTTTGAGAGCCAAACAATGTCACAGACTCCAAATGTGAACAGGCATCAAAGAAACAAATTAGCTTAGCGATCCACAAATGAAAAGCCTGTGTACGTGTAACGGGAACCGTTTCCCTCTAATAGAAAATGGCAAAGGTTTATTCCGTAACAGGGATCGCAAATGGAATTCCGCACAGCCTAATTACATTGGAAATTGAGTTGGGCTCCTATTGTTGGGCCGCAGGAATGCGTTGCGAATGCAGTGGAGTGGTTAAGTGAATGGAAATAGGGGTGATGCCAGGCTCCTGTGAAAGCCCCCAGCAGATTTGCTTTTATTAGACCGGGCTCCATGCCAGCACTTTTAGAGTTGTGTCCTCTTTCTTCTCAGTTGGGCCTTTTCTGTTGACGTGGACATATCAGTATTTCTGATCATAGGTGGGATTTCTTGAGAAGTTTTTTAGCAACCATCTGCTTGAAAATGATGTCTGTTACTCAGGAAACTTTTGGGGGCTTTCTTAGCAGATGTTAACTCTGTTGTGCTGTCAATATGGGAAACTCAACAGGCAGATTCCACTCTTACTCAAAAGTAAGGACAGAAACAGTAATCACATGACACACACACACATACAAAAATGTTTTTTGTTTCAAAGTTGCAAGTAGAACAAGTATTATTGGAGTACGTTTTACAAGAAAATGCTTGTTTTTCACTCTTTCTACTTCAACTTTCTACTTCATTTTGTTTAATTCAATGAGTCACTTGCAGTTTTCTGTAATTATTTGTGAAATTTACTAACAATTTCTGATTGAAAATTATTTTTGCACATATTCTCTCTCTCTGTCTCTCTCTCTTCTCACTGCAGGGTACCTGAAATTGACCTTCTGCCGCAACTCAGTGTTATAGTTAACTAAAACTATTAAAAATCATTTTTCAGGAATTGAAATAAATCCAAAATAAAACAATATATATATATAAGATGAAAAACTTGAATGAAAATTAGAAAAGTAGCCTTGGCAAATAAATAAGTTAAGGTGAAAGACTAAAATTATTAACATTTAAATGTTAAATAAAAATAAATTAAAGCAACAGAAGTATTTTAAATAACAACAAAATGACTAAAACTTAAACTAAAATTAAAACTTAAGGTATGAAAATGAAAGTTAATAAAGCTAAAATTAAGATAATTCAAAATATTAATAAATACGTTTTTTATATATATTTAAATAATACAAAAATAATGCTTAAGTCACACTGATGTAGGTATCAGTTAACCAACGATAAAATTCATAGGTTTTTGTAAATAAAATTGACCCTTTGCAAAAATAAATAAATACAGATTATAAAAAAATTTATAAGTTTACTGATCTGGTTCTGATGCTACCTTACTACTTACCACTTATTATTGCCATCCATTGTTTTGTTTTGTTTTTTGCCTTGCTTTGTTTTCACTCTAAAAAATATTGTTTGGACGCAACAAAAAAAAATGTACAAAACAGTTTGCATATTTTTTTTTTTTAGTTAAGGCAACTTCTTCTGAAATTAAGTTCAACTAATAAACTATATTGCGCTATATATATACTTAGAAAATTGTGTTAAAACTAACAATTATTAAGTTGAATACTCATAAAAATTAAGTTGTTCTAACTAAGTTGTTCTAAGTCGTTTTTTCACATTGTTTTAAATTTGATTCAATCATGGACACTTGTTACAAAAACTACTAAAATATTGTTTTCTGATGAAACAACACTTAATGCTGCCAGGAAACCAATCTTTTAGCATTTTCAACCAAATGCCTTTTGATTGAAACCGCATGTAAGACAATGCTTAGTGAGTCTGTTCTCAACCCAAGCAAACGCTCTACTCTTCAGCACAATGGTCATCTCATAAAAACCACCAACATAACAGAAACACGTTTAAATACTAATATAACCGAACACTGAACATTAATAAATCTTCTCCTGTTCTGATCTTGAATATAAATGCATAAAATATGAGTTTATTTCTACATTATTCAGTCACATGCCAAGCATGCTGGGAACCTGAAACGTAAACTTGAAAAAGTGAAGTTATGGAGCTAATTACATTGAGTTAGTACAACTTAAATAATGTTTTAAACAAACTAACACAGATATTTAAGCTGAAGTTACACACAGTATTACGTTGATGTAATTATCAACATTAAGATATCAGGACAACTCATTCAAAAATGTTTAAAACTTAAAATGTTTAATTCAATAAATTGGAATTTTTAACTAATGCATTAAATTAGTGGCAACAGATCCTCTGAATTATTTTTTAGAGTGTTTTGTTTTGTTTGTTTGTTTTTTTAATGTCAGCTTATGGATGATCTGTGCATTTGAATAGTTTTGAACACTAAATTGTGCATAAATATGGTAATGGTAATGTTCGCTGGATCTCTTACAAGGTGGTACTAGGTAAAAAAAAAATTAAATCCCCACAGTTTTAATAATGTAACTACATAATTTAACAATTTAATTAAAGTAAAACATCAGATAGAAATATATGACACTTTATTTTATTGTCCTTGTTACACTTTACATGTACTTACACTAGTAATAACAGTAAATTATGCACAATGACATGCAACTAGCCCTAAACCTAACTCAAACCCTATACTAAGTACATGTTGTTAATTAATATTGCTCAGTACTTAAATGTATAATTACACTGATACAATGACACCTTGAAATGAAGTGTAACCATTTTTTTTCCCCAATGTTAAAACTCGGCTTGTTCAAGAATATAGAATACAATTTTAGCACTTTTACTGAAAATGACACCATTGACAGAAATCTCAGGTCATTTCTATGGGCTGTTCTGTAAAGCTTGAGCTAGCAACAGTAACCACTGAGGGCGGGAGGTCAGTTAGGTTCTTTCCACACCATCAAAACACATCCTGTCCGTCAAATGCTCTGTCAGAGCTGTCTCTAGTGTGTAAATTCCCTTTACACTCCATCTTGATGGACAGGATTTTGAGTCACGGTGAAAGGACAGGTTCCTCAGAGCCATACAGAGGGGCAGCTGTATTCAGGGGGTCTGCAAACCCATTCCTCACACCCCACTGCCTCTTTTTAACATCGTCCTCCACCAGCAGGAAGGAATAGCTCAGTCCTGTTGTTCCCTGTCCTTTATTTAAGAGCAGTGTGGAGAAGCAGTCATTCCTCCAGTGCTGCCTTTTATTGTCAAACTCCACCCATTGCTCTTCTCTAATACCCACACCATTCAGAAACATCGAAGACCATTTATTCTCAACCATGCACCCTATTCTTACCCATTTTGTCAGCTTTATTCCCCCACTGTTGCGATTTATATACCTCAGTGTTCTTGCACCACAGCACGGGGACAAGAGAAAGTTAACAAGGTATAGCCCACATTAGTGCACCACGCTGCTCCCGAATACCTCAAGAATGAACAACTGCAGGACGACCGGCTCTACACCAAAACAGTATTGTGCCAAAGGGCAGGAGAGTTGAGCTGTGTAGTCAAAGCTAACATGAGTAATTTCTTTTAAAAGAGGTTTGGTCTGTTGTGTCCGTTATGAAATGCGAAAACTGAAACCTTGAGGAGAGCAGCAGTTGAGTTTTTACTCCTAACAGTTGGTTGTTATTATCGATTACTGTCCTGTCAAGAACTTTCGCAGGATGATAAACAAACTGAAGATGTTAGACGTGTTTATCAGTTAATAGCACCATCCTGTCCTGGCCTGGCAGAAATCCGTAAGTTTAACTGATTTTCTGATTATTTGCATTCTGCTTTGCATAAAAAAAATCACCAACAGACCACTTTCACCTAAAAGAGTTTCTGATTCTAATTCCCTTTGCAGCCAAAGCTCAAAAGAGGATAATAGTGTGTATATTATTTATATGTAACTATTAGGGGTGTGACAAGACACTCATCCCACGAGACGAGACGAGACAAGAGACTGGGTTCACGAGAACGAGACGAGACAAGATTTTTAGACTTCTTTAAAGAATTCCTCAATGATGAAATATATGGGAAAAATAGTCTTTTATTCAACTGAAAAACACAAAATGCAAAAAATGTAGGTGCATTTTGAAATCAACTTGTACTTTATGAAATTAAACATCTATTTTTATAAATTTTATGCAGTAATAAACAACTTGTAAACACTGCAAAATGTTTTGCCACAAATTCAACTGACAGGCAAGTAATTGCACAAAAATTATAAATAGTATAAATAAAAATAAATAATAAACAACATAAATATCCCTTTAAAGTGGAAGTGAAGCAGTCAGTCAAGTTTGCATTATTTAGTAAACTGATTTCCACTTTAATAAAAAAATATATAATAAACACGATTAATGTATCCATTTAAAAGAAACTGGGGGGCGCGGCAAGGCTGAGGGATAGTTAGGGCTCTATGAAATCCGTTTTATTTTTTCCTAAATTCCGTTTTATTTTTTTCCAATTTCCATTTTTTCAGTTTTAATTTTTCTGGATTCCGTTTTTTTTATTTTCGTTTTAATTTTTCTCTGCTCCTTTTTAATAGTTAAATTAAATTTTATTAATTAAGCATGTCTAATTAATTAAAATCATGAAACTTCACATCAATAAAAGTTGAACAAAAATTACATGTTTAGGGCCCTATGAAATGTTTTATTTTTTCTCACCATATTATTTATATTTTTTATTGTTACCAAATTCTGTGTTTTAGCATGCCTAATTATATAAATGCATAAAACAACTTAATTTATTCATTTTTTTTTCTTAAAGTATTTTTTTTTCCCTCAGAAATTCTGTGTTGTGTATTTACATTTTTCTGGTTATCAAATGAAGGCATAAAACATTAA
>NW_015547688.1:2489007-2497149 GCF_001515605.1 Sinocyclocheilus anshuiensis
TTCTACTGAAAAATAGTTATAGGCACAATGTCTTCAAATCAAACCGGACTTTTATTTTGACTGGTTGCCGTGAATACCTTTACAGTTCTGTGTATGTGATATGACGCTAGTTTTACTCAAATTAAATGCTAAAATGCTCATTAAGTGACTCTCAGAGCAGTTCTGGAGATGTTGTTCATGTGTTTAAGTCCTCATTTGAAATCACCGCGAGTGTCAGGCGCGCTTCAGTGTGTATGTAGTAAATGAAACTGTGCCATTCATTAACAGAGACGGGCCGAACATGCAGGATTCATATTTAAATCGACTTTTGCAGCTTCATATTTACAGATACTGGCTTAATATTTACAGATACTAGTCCATATCGTGATTTGATTTAAGTGTAATGACCTACTTTTGATTAATTCATTCAAAATTTGACAAATTCCGTGACATTCAGCATAATTTTCCCGCTATTTATGCGGCCACTTGCCTGTTGTGAACATCAAATATCTTACATACCACCACTGGTGAACGAGCCAGTGAAATGCAAATATATCTGAAAGGTCTTGCGAGGATATGGTCACGTTCTCGCGAGACCAGTCAGAGATCTCGTCACACCCCTAGTAATTATATTTGTTTTTATAAAATAACAATAATTATTATTATTTAAGCATTATTTCAATTAACAAAAACTATTTTAATATTTTTAGTTTAGTTAACAATAACAAACTGGGTCAAAAATAATGAACTAATACTTATAAAAAAAAAATTATTTCAGGTTAACTTTCTGTTTAGGTTCACCATCAACACTAACTGTGCTGGGGAGAAACTTTTAAAAACGTTTTAGCTATCGTTTGATGTCGCTAATTACTTTTTCAAGCTCTTTGTTTGTTGCTGAGCTATTTGCAGTTTTAAGTAAATGTGTAAAAGTAGCTTAAGTATCGGTGGAAATTATCTTAGTACATGACGTACATGAAACTTTCTGTTTCAACTGGAAATAGTCAGGTGTTAATTTATGCAGATGTATGCCAGACACTGATGAAAGGAGGCTAAAAAGGCCCAAAGAAAGATCATATTTTCCAGAATGAGCCGTCGGAAAGATCTGCTTGTAACTAGCAACATGCAGATGGAAGTCAAGTCAAGTCAAGTCTGCTTTATTGTCAATTCTTCCACATGTACAGCACATACACACAGAGAATTTAAATTGCGATACTCTCAGAGACTTGGTGCATACAGATAACACTAACAGTAGAACATAAATACAGATAGATACAGATTAAATATAAAATACAACTATACAAATATACAAATAAGGTAAAATGTAAAAAAATATATAAAACAGCACAAGGCACATGGCAGATAGAGTGCAAACCAGTGAAGTAAACAACAGCGCAGATATAATGATTGTAGTGCGTAGAGAAAGGAAGTAGAGAATGAGATCACACACAACACTTACCCGCACCACTGGCAGAACATCATCTCCTGGAGTTTTATTTTAAATGTGTGCCAGTTCACGAAATGAGGAACAAAACTTTTGAAATTACCAGACTGTTTCTTGTCATCCAGGTGAGAGTTCACCAAGGCAGCTTTGCCAAGGAAGTCCAAGTTACAGACAAATGAACTGCTGAATGAATGAGTGTTGAGCACATGGGACACCCAGGAGATGTCTCTCAGCATGCTTGATAACCCTCCATGAAACAGACATTTTTGCTCCGTGAGGTAAAGCCTCTTTGGCGGAGGATATCTGATAGCTGGATTAGGAGATAGTTGCTCAGTTCCTTTGAGCACATGTTCATAGGGATTTCAGCACTGGCCAGTGGCTGGGAGGCCTGGAGAACTTGTGGAGCTGGCACTTGCTTGCTGACTGCTATAATTACAGCCTCTCAAAAGAGCTGAGAGAAGACAAGAGTGTTAGCCACTGCTGCCACGCTAATCTCAAATGTTTACTTTCAAATTTAACAAAAGCAACTTTGCTGTTGTTTCCAATTTATTGAATACCCCGCCTTTTATCGGATTAATAACAAAATGCAGCATAAAAATGCTTCTAAGCGATTTTTAGAGCACAAATAGCAACATCACAACATGCTAGAAATGTTCAGAACACCTTAATAACTGCATAGCAATGACTTTGCATTGTGGCCGTGAATTTCGCACAGGCAAACACCACTTTTTTTTATTCAGAAAATATCAAAATAAGATTTAAATAATGCTAAAGTGAAAGTAACATCTTTATGAGAGGAATTATTTTTGTAGAATTAGCCGGAAGGCTGTCTGATCAATATCTAACTGAAGTTTTCACTATGAATTTACTTTTTTTCTTTCTTTCTTTTTTAATCAAACATAGAACATGCATCCAGATGTGACTTTTATATTATATGCATATAATATAAAAACATTTCTAGTCAAAGACCGATCATATCAGTAAAGTTCAATATAAATGTGGTTTGAACAGAAAGGGGCATAAAAATACATTGCTGTGATCAGTTTCGAGAGTTCAAAAGGTTTGATGTATAAAGATATGTGGACCACAGGGCCCTCTGACTCATAATAAAAATGCTGCCATCTTCCTTCCAAGAAACCGTGCAACGGTTGCTTTGCTCAAGCAGCTATTTATTTGTCTGGCAAACCACTATGTGGTTTGTAGCCTGATGCTTTCACATTCAGTGTTTTTGTTGGGCTCTCTGAGGTGAAACTGGCATCACAAGATACATCAAGGTCAAGTGTCAAAGGAAGGGATTGGTTGTGTTTTATTCCAAGACTTCATTATAGATCTTCTGAGTGATTTTTGTTTTCGACTTAAGCATCATTTTCCAGTCTCTTTGGGACCCAGACGTTGTGTGGTCCAACAGTATTTCACGCATCAGTGCAGAAGCAGTCAAAACAGACCTCGAGGCTTTAATTACAAATGAGAATTTGGCACGAGGATGAGAACGGAAATGGATTCTGTTTCTAAAAGTTGGTTCTACAATGTTTGTCATACCAGCCAGCTAAGTGGTTAGCAGAAGTCATTAATAAACCCTTCAAGTTGATGAATGTCATGGATGTTTGGGTGTTGCTTACACATATACAGTTATATACCTCACTATGGTCATAAGCAAGTAGTTTCGGTTATGGTACAGACAGCTTTGTTTATATGCCACACTGGAGACGTAATGTTTTGTGTACACATGGGTTCAAGGCACTGGTTTTATTTGAACTGATAACTATCTGAGTAATATTTAGGCAGTTATCTTTCCTCCAGGCAGATGGCTGACTGCCCTGCTTGAGTGCTTTGCATAATTCAATCTCGCTCTCCACCTTAAATGTAAATGTAGTATTTCACCTAAACAAAAAGATGTTGGGCTTCCTGGAACGCAGACTTCAAGATGAGCACTCATAATCATAGCTTTGGTTTATTACAGTACAGTGGGAGCAAACACATAGCCATATGTGTCTGATGCTCCGGCTCTTGCAGACATGGTTTCTGACATCTGCAGCCACATATGACATATGAACTGTGTGGAGTCTGTGAAGAGGGTTTTGAGCGGGAAGAAATATGATTCAGGATCACTGAAGGAAGTCTTTTTGCTGTGGTGGTTGATTTTGGGGTGATCCGTGTCTCAGAAATCCCCTCTCTGCCCTCAGACTCATGGGAAAACAGGCAGTCGTGGCTTAAGAATATAAACTCTCACACCATTAAAACAGGCACAGATGTGACTTAATAAAAACATGATTATGTTTGTTATAAGATCTTTGTGATCTGACCGGAATGTAAAAAATTGTGGTTTTAAAAATATATTGAATGGTGTCATTGGGGTGTGTAATTAGTGTTTGTGGTTGAGCCTGTTATTAATGTTGAAGGAATATAAGGATTTGTATCATCTTGCAATAACATTTACAACATTTCTGTTGTTGACCTCCCGTTTATGTGAAGGAATTCTTTGATCTGAAGCAATACAAGTCTTCATAATGTATTTAGTCATCCAAAGAAAGAAATCAAGCTTCATTTCTAGGCTTTTCCCATTTTTGCTGCACGTATTACTGATTCCGACTATGAAGAGCATGCACATTATACTCTTTCTCTGTAAACTTTTTCAATGAGGCCAGACCAGGCCAAAAAATAAGAAGTATGGCTGACTATTTCCATATAAATAGCACTTGCCACTCTATATCTCCAAATGTGTCATATAAAACGTGTAATGCAATTATGAAAAACAACTGACAATTTACCTTGCTCTCCCCTATATTTTCCAGGCCTCAAATGACATGACTATATAGTGTGTTGAAAGGCCCGGTAGTGAGGAAATGTTCTTTCCCATGGCAATTCTTGTAGAATAATAAATTACGTGTGAGACTAAACTTTCAAGTGTGTTTCATTAATACAGCAAGCAACACAGAACGGGTCAGTGCCAGCCCTCGAAGCCCACGAGAGGCCGAGTTTGTTTTGCTTGCATGCTTCAGTAACAGTTCACAACAGTTTTGACAGAGTAAGAGACACTGGCCTCTGAACCTCTGCGGTCTGGCAATGATTTTACTCCAAATGATTGATGCAAGTCGCCTGTGTTGCCCAATAGTAGTGAGTGTGTCCTTTTCCCTGTTTGTCTTAGATGTTGTTGACAAAAATGAAAATTATGTTATTGATTACTCAATGGAAGGAAATGTTTTCAAAAAGTACATCAGTGCCCGATCGCCATACATTCATTGTGGCTTGTGGTCTATATTAATCGTATGATAAATTTGTCTTAGAAACAGGCTAAAATGTAAGTTTTGTATGTGTTGTAGGTTTTAGTTGTAGGTGAACTACCCCTTGAAATCTGAAATATGTATGTAGTGTGTCAGCTGAAAGAAAACAAACAACAGTGCAGTAAAGTTTCTTAGCGAATATGCTGCTTTATTCAAAAGCTGAATGGTGAATTACCAAGGCGGCGCATGGTAACAATATCAGGATTGTGATCCCTGAGAGGACAACATTTGAACAAAGAATCCAGATACTGGAATATAAATTACAGCCATTAGCAAAATTCAGAGCATTAAAAAACATTTTAGAGGAATCATCAGAACAAGGTCTGATCCATAGGTGACCAAATGCATATAATATCTAAACAATTATGTACAAATACAATTGTTTTGAAATGGCACAGTACATAAATACTGCTTTAAAATAAAATATACAGGCTCACCCAATATGGGTCATTCTCATAGAGAAACTGCAACTCTGTTAGGACCACTGTTGATGCTCGTGTAAAGCTCTCACTTAACATGTTTTGTATAGTTGGCATAGTGATGTCCAACTGTCAGCCGTGAAGGAATGGGGAAAACTGTGGCTCTAAGCCAGACCAGTCTGTGCAAAAGGGACCAGAGAACTCAGATCTGTGCTATAAACACATCTTAAACTTTAACTGCCATCTGTTTTAACAATGTACATTGTGTTGGCAGTGGCCCTGGTGCCAATTCAAAAGAGTAAACGGCATTAAGCGATTGCTAGGAGATGCTTTACTTGAGCAACCAACAGGTATTTTTAAACCAAGCTGTGCAACTCCCACTTCAGTACATCTTTGAGCAAAGCTACAAAAATTACAATAAAAAATCATGCCAAAAATCTCATATCTATCTGCCAAGATTGTGTGAATGCATTGGCATTAAATAATATAAAGATCTAAAAATTTGGGCACTTGATACATTTTCACACAGCTTTAAGATATAACAGTTCAATCACCATAAAATGCCCAAAGGATTTAGGGAGAAAAGTGCTCAGTCCTCATACACCACAGATTAAAATAACCTGACAGCATATTTGGAAAATTTGCCTATTGCCAGCACAAAATGTCATAAAAAAATGATAGCAATAATAATTATAATAACACTGACATCAAAGAAATCAATTTGCAAAAAAGCGGACCTTCATCTCATTAATTTTGTCCGGAGTCCTTTAGAACTAGACAAAGCACCCATGTTACTGATTTCCTCTGAATATTTTAAAGAACTCGATCATTAAATCAAACCTGAGGGAAAGAACATCCTGAACGGCATTTGGAGAGAATAAAATATAAAGTATGCGCTAATTTGCTAATTAGAATTTAAAACTAAGCATATAAAGCTGGCAAAAGGCTTGGGTATACTAGAAAGTTACATTCTATGAGAATTGCAAATGGGATACAAGCAACAGTAATCATATAAAGCACAGTTGATTGCCTGCAAAGCTTGGCACTGAAAGCGTCCTTCTGAAAGCCAGGCCCTTCGTAATGTCTGAGTTGGACAGGAAGCTCAGGCACCAGGCAGGAAGGAACTGTTTAAAGGCGGGCCGCACAGCAGCCCAGTATAACCACGGAAGGCCATGCGCCACTGCAGAGTAAACGCAGCGCCACATGGCCCAATAACACACTGGTCCCTCATGCCTTTCAGATACCGAGGCAGTGAGGGACGAGGATACAACAGAGGAGCCGGTCACCTTAATAGCCAACCTGAGGAGGGCACCACGGAGTGTCTGGGTACAGCAGACAGTGCACTGACTTAAACCTGAGAGAGAATAAAAAATAGATGTTAGATTTGTACATGCACGCAAATGTAGATAAGAGCAAAATCCAAATGTGATCTAGAGTGTTGAGAACTTGTCTTACCTGGATGGGTCCTCCTCAACAGAGAAAGCCCCTTTCATGTTGATGATATTCCTCTTGTTTTCAAACATTCCATAACTCAGTGTAATCTAAATGAAATGATATGAAACACTGCATTAATACAACTATACTGCATTTTACAGAACTAAAAAGTGCCTGTATCAAGTTCCTCACCTGTTTGTGTACTTCTGATTTGGACACCTGTTGCAAGTTCTCCAAGTGTGAGTGGAACAAGCTGCTTCGGGTCAAAGGGACCCCAAGAACTGACTCGATGATGTAGCCGATGGTGCAGTCATCAGGAAGACGGATCTTCTCGGCAGTGTTCATGAAATGGCCACCACTGTCATAAAAATAGTAAAGTAAGTCAACATAAAACATCTTAAAACATTGAATATGCTCTTAGACGCTGCATTTGGATAGTTGAGAGTTGTTTGCACCTTGCCCAGGGGCTCATCTTCAAAGCTAGCCCACGGCTGATACAGAAGCCTGCACCTCCCGTAGCGAACCAGAAATTGACAGGACTCTGCAATGGAGAAACAAAAGCATCAGTTTCTATTCCTAATGCTCCTTTTAATCTTTACAACCAGTCTATATATATATATATATATTTATTTAAAAAAATGAGAATATTTTGGACCACCTACCATCTTGTTGTCCCCAAGTCTTTCCGTAGCCTCAATAGGCCTGTCCAAGCTGGGTTTCCCAATGTACATGTCCTGAGTGTGAGGGTAGTTGGACAGCAACTTCACCAGTGTCTTCCCATTCACATAGTTGTCATCATCCACATGACAGAACCACCTAAACCAGACAGAGATATAATTAGAACATCCAATATGGTTTGGTTTGACACTAAAACAAGTATTTACAATGTGACCGTAATCATGCAATGCTTACTTTTTTCCAGACTCTATGAACTTGTCATACTCAACAGCCATCTTGCAAGACAGAGCCTGGCGGCTGTGGGCAGCAGAGCAGTTGGTGTTGATAGCATGGCTTCCTGTGTGGACAAGAGGACAGATACTTCAAAGCTCACGTAATACTACACTTATGTCTATCACTTGAGAAATGCCCATTATCTAAGAGGTCATGTGACTCTGCACGTGCCCTAATACCATCTTCCCCCAAGAGCCCAGCTCCCTTTAGCTAACCACAAGTTTTTAAGAGGATTAGAAGGCTGAGTCCAAACTATGTGCATATCAAAGTGGGAATGTCTTGTGACTTCCGCTTGAGGAAGCTGCACTCACCGATTTTCTTCTTCAGTTCTTCATCTTCGCCATCCGTGAAGATGTATGTCTGCGAAAACAAGACAAAGCCCGGTTAGCTCTATCAGTGAAGTCACACAAGTACATCAATGAATCACTGCACTAGAGCAAAGACAAAACAGGAATTGGCGCGTTCCAAACTGGAATCATGTGTCTTGAAGAGCTATTTATTCCAAGCGGACTGATTAGGAACCATTGTCTGGGTTTTACGCCATGGAAAACTCAGCAAGTTAAACAAACCAAACTTTACCCCCCAAAATAAAGGCCCCTTGTTCTTGTTGTCAATCTCTCCATGGCAGCTGCTGCAC
>NW_015547688.1:2497660-2506084 GCF_001515605.1 Sinocyclocheilus anshuiensis
CTCTCCATGGCAACTGCTCCACACCCCAAAGCATCCCAGGCCCAGAACAAAGCGGGGAGCAGATCACCCCACTTACCCCCACCGCCCCCAACACTCCACCCCCATTCCATTGCCCCTGACCACCTCCCAAGTCTTTCCATTCCTCATCCCTCTATCAACTTCAGACATGTCACAAGAAGGAATGGCCAAGTCATCTGGAAGAAAAGAAAGAAGCACCAGGTCCCATTCTCCCAGACATACTCCAATTGATGAATATACATTCACACCAGTGTGCATTCACTGACGTCTGACCCCTCAGGGTTTTGTTAACGTTAAAATAGAAGGGGTGGGATTAGGAGCTCATTGTGGAAGATAAGACAGAGCAGGTGCAAGGCGGCAGCCCTGGCTCAAAAGAGCCATTGAGAAGACGCCGCCACACGCCTCAGACAGACTGATGAAAAGGCAGCGTGCCCTGGCCATGCACTGCCGTTAACCTGTTTGCTTTCCACCTCAGGTGAGACAGCACCTGCCACCCGCCGCCTTATCACAGCCACGTGTCTGAACAGGTCAACCTGCCCACGCCCAACTGGCCTTGAACATGTACACCTACGCTACAAAACTCTTCTCTTATGAGCTTCAGCTGTTTTGTGATCTTTATCTCAACAGTGAATTCGTTTTTTTGTTGCCTTTCAAATGCCAGCATGCACACACGTGGACTCATTCCCCCTTTTCACAGTCGCATTTTTTTGAACGTTCAAACATTGCCAGATAATGTTTGATTGGTTTGCAGAACAAACTCTGAGCAGATGTTTAGCGCAGCACTCTGGGGCCAAGGCCCAAGGCCGATGTTTGTTCAGGGAGGGCTGGCGGTTGGACCGGGTAAAGGATCAGAGGCTGGCGCTGTTTGCGCAGAGTTCCGCTGAAAGGACAGACTAATCACACAGGCAGCTGCCAAGGCAGACTGGGCACTGACAGAGAGAGAAACCTCAGAGCTGATTAGTGCATTACAATGTGTGTGTGTGGCCACTCACCCCATCCCTGCTCCCACTGTCCCTATGCACTGAGACAATGAGGAGTGGGTAAAGCTGTCACTGGGTAAATCCCAAATATGTTTGCCTGGATTTGCATACAGCTGCAGTGGTTAACTAAGAGAGGCCTCTCGTGGCACATGGCTTTGTTTCTCAGTTTCCCATTTATTGAAGATAATGCCAAAATGACCCTTTTGTGGTTACTTTCATAAATGTCAAGTCTTTTCTTCAAAATGCAGTTTTCCCAGCATTCTCGGCACACAAGAAAGGATGAGGGTTTGGTTTTTTGAGCGGGCAGAGATTGGTAGGGCTTCCCACCCCGCCAAAGGAAGGTCTGGCATAGGGCAGACTGAGCGTGGAGCCTGTCTGTCTGTCTCCTTCTACCCGGGAAGGAAGTAGAGAGATGTTACTCCCTCTATTAAACACCAAACAGCCCTGCTCCCTCTACCTGTGCCAATCAGAGACCAGAAACTTGCACAGACTCGTGCCACAACAGATCTGCACTGCTTTCACGGTCTTGTCTTCAGCCCAGAGAAGCTACTGCCACAAACAGAGAGTAGTTATGCAGTTAAGTATTTCAAATAGAGATAATGAGGTTGGTCATGGCACTTCATTTGCATCGAGCAAGTGTGCATTTGCTCTGAATGGCATTCTGTGTAACTGGACACTGGATACCGCAGCCGCGGCACAGGCTGTTCTCTCATTGTTGTGAATTTCTCTCGCTGGGGAAGCTGCATTGTTCCAGGGGGGAAATTTAGAGAAACAGCGGAAGCCAGAAGCTGCAGCGTGAACAATTCAAAATGGAGCAGATCTGACTGAAAAGAATAACACTATTCAAGAGTCCTGACTCATCAAGTCAAGACAATTACAAAGCATGATTTTAATAATCAGAAAGCAACAGAGCGCTAGGGTTTCATTCTCTTAGAAAAATACTGATAATTCCAGTGTATTAACTAAGCTAGGGGAGCTTCTAGCTGACCGTGACTAACTCTAAACAAAGACAAGACAGTTTCCCACCAAGAAGAGCCACAGACTGCCATGAGTGTCAACAGCAGGCACAGATTGGATCTACTCTCAGTGTTTACATGTAAACAGCCCAAGACAGCGAGCTGTTCATCACCCGTCAAGGCAGCACCTGAAGTAGGTAAGCGGGTTGGAAAGATCCTTTCTACACAAGTTTCTAACCCCTATGAACACGATCACAGTGTCGGTCATGCATCATCTCACTTGACATATGTGACAAAGTTCCCATGCTGTGGGTCTAACAATGCCTGGCCCGCTGAAACACTTGTCTGGTGCCAGCCATTGTGGCAAGCGGCCAAACGGTACACCGGAGTCCTTGGGATAATCCGTTCAGATGACAATAACTGGGATTTAACGTACTCAGGTGTTGCAAGGATGAATGTAGAAATAATTTTGAGAGCGGCTCTCCGTGTGCACATCTTGAGAATGTGAGGATTCATATAGCTGGCATTAGAGCCATCTTTTGTTCTTTGAGACCCAGCCACCTGGCACTCATTCTCCAGGAACTCCCCCTTGTATTCTGGGCTGCGCTGGTCTTTTATGTCTGCGCTGCTCCCCACCAGCTGCTGCTATTAATCCCTGCTGTTAACTCTCTCTTCTGTGGGTTAACTTCCATCAACTCCTGTACTGATCAAACTTGGTCTTAGTTTTCAGTCTCGCCTATAGCCTGTAGTGGTCATATCAGTTTAGCTGGATAGCAAAAGACAAATCCGAGCTGACTGAATGAGTACAGAGGCTAAAGTGGTCTGATTTAAATTTCCACTTTCCACATGCTTTGATATTCACAGAAACGTCACAAATATAATGTTCTTTGTACTGAGACGCTACGGGCATCTAAAAGTGTTGCTATGGCTGTGTCATATTCAAATGGCAATAATAAAACCCCTCTTGTCTAAGGTGTGAGGGAAACGGATTGTGACAGACCCCTGAGGCAAATTAAACGGACTTTTGCAAAATGTATGAGCAACTACTCTAGGTGGTGAATAAAATCACTTTGACTGCTCTGCGCTCGCTGCTGTCGATGTGCCGAGAGTGCTTTTGTGGTGGCTGCAAAAGAGGCCTGTTTCTCAGAGCTGTATTTTCATACTGTGAGCTACTCGGCATGCTGCTGAAAAGCCTTCCCTTGCCTATAGATGCTGTCCCTTTGCGCCCCCCAGCATCTCCATAACGAAGACTCTCTTTTCCCACCACTTGGGTAGCTTGACCCAGCCTCTGCTCCAGATCCCCGGTTCCCATGGAGAGTGGGAGACGAGGGGCTGGCAAAGCTTTTCTTTCCCCCTTCAGAAAGACGCTTTGTTAGTGCTGAGAAGGGGACAGCTCTGAAGCCGCTGCTGTGATGCATCCTTAGCCCTGGCGTATTCACGGGGGACACCCCAAACAATGGAGCAGGAGGGGAGAAAGGGGGGAACTTACAGCCACCCATCTCTCTTTGAGCTACACAGCGTTTGCTACAGACAGCACTGTGAATCTGAGTTTAATAATGTGTTTTTTTAATATGCCAGGCAGATATAAATGGATTTTTGGTCCCTTAATAACAATGTTCAACATTTGAATTTGTTTTGTGGTCCTGCTTGTAGCTATCAATACTATAGATTGGCTGATGATAGGTTTGACCAACTTTTTTATTTTACTGTTCTTCACACATTCGTTTACTTAATCAGTTCTTTATTAACATGTATACTAATAAATGCAATCATTCAGAGGATCTCTAAAGAGGAATACCACTGTGTTCAACAGGAAACAACAATGTTCACAGGTAAAGTGGCTTAATGTAAGAGGACAATAAACTTGCAACCATTTAGACTGAAACAAATGCATATGTGAAATTGCATTAATGAATAATAAAATATTTAAGCTACATTTAAATGTATCCATTTTTTCGGCCAGTTAAACAAACATAATCTGTATTGGTCGTGAAAAGCAATACTGATTCATCTCCAATTAAAACTATGTAAGTTAACTATATTATAATTGAATAGACAGTAATGCAAAATATAAAATAAAAAATATTTCTAAAATAAAAGATAGTAATGCAAACTGTAACTGGATTTCAAACGCTCGGAAGAATATGAATATGAAATAAATTCATAGCTAAAAGTGTCTTAAAGTAGGGCAAGGTGGTTTGAAGCGGAAAGACAGTGCCCACCATTTATCATTAATATCACGCAAAAAAACATCCCCTTTGTTTCCGGCTGGTAAAATATGTAACCAAAGTGTGCACCAAGTTATGCAAAGTTGTTGCAAACAGTTTGTAAAAGCGCAAACGGACATACCTGCTTCATGTTTCTGGATATCCAGGTGTCCAGCAGTAGATCCAGTCTGGACCGGTGAAACTTCTTTGTGGTCTTCACTGCGATGAAGATGTCATCCGCGCTGATGTCCTCAGCAGGCGGCGCGTCCGTCGTCGCTCCGGACGCTTCTGTGGGCTTATCCGCTTCCCTCCTGCTGCGGGTGAGCTTGGAAAAATAGGCAGAGAATCCTTTCTTTCCATTCTGCTCAGGCTGAGCTCCATCATCAGCCTCTGATTCCCCCAGACTTTGGAGCGAGCGCAAGCCGACCTCACTCTCGTTCTGCATCCCGTCCATCTGAGTCCGCTGATGCTGCGACAGAAATAACAGCAGCCCTAGACAGGTTACGGTCGCCCCCGCGAGGGAGAGCACAGCTTTCCTGCCGTACGCTTTCGACATGTTCATTAAACTCTAAGAGAAGCACGCTCTCTTTGTGATATACACAGCATTAACCTAAACCTCCCTCCAATAGCCTACTCTAAAAAACAAGCGTGTCATCCGACTGCAACATAGTAGCGCTGAGAGAGTTTCCTCATTGTCACTCGGAGGGGCTTTTATAAACTGCCCACAGCGTTGGTCACGCCCAGTGGGCGGGGCATTGATGGCTATTGTGCTGTGGGAACCGCAGAGAGACTGTCAATGGGAGGACGCGTTAAAGGACAGCAAGCGAGGGACAAAGAGGGGGGAGGGTGAAGAGCACAAACAGGCGTAAACATTTTCAAAGTACATGCTCTTATAACACAAACTATGCATGCATGCGCTATAATCACTCTTAATTGCATGTTTTCCATTATCAGGAGCAGGGCTGAAAATAATTGTACAAATTTGTCTAGGCCTAAATTGGTGTATCAGTTTTAGGTGGAAACAACATTTATTTATTTATTTATTTATTTGTTTGTTTATTTATTTAAAGTCTTATGTTTAACCTGTAATTATTTGAAGTTGCAACCTTTTTGTTTATTTTTTTGTTTGTTTAATATTATTATTATTTGTAAAAAAATAAATAAATAAATAAATAAAGTGAAGATTTAATTCATTTTAACATGTTTCTGTAAGCATATAGGTCTATACAGAATACATGAATGGGGTCATATTTCCCACTAAGTGTGTGTGTGTGCGTGCGTGCGTGTGTGTGTGTGTGTGTGTGAGAGAGAGAGAGAGAGAGAGAGAGAAAGTGTAGCACAGATTTGAACATTTCTCTGGCTTTTTTTTGCATGAAGAAAATGAAGATGTAAATGATTAAAGGCTAAGAACTGAAAAGTAGTTTTATTGCTGTCTTATAGTCAATTACAGCTTAAGATGAGTTTATTGCACTTTTTGAACCACTTTAAATTTTATTTGACTAAAATCTCATTAAAAAGTAAACATGACAATAATTATAGTTAAATAGATGAAATATGTATTTTTAAACATAATGATTTGACACTTTTTACATGAACCTGACTGTCACGATGCAAAAATTGTTCCACAAACAGAAATCAGTTTGTTAATGTATTTTGTATTGCCTTAGATTTACCTCTGAAAATAAGACTACTGACATAGGACATCTTCTATAGACAACCTGGATCACATCAAGCACCAGCCAGTTCTCAATGTCAACATTCAAATCAAGCTCACAATGATGGTGCGCTCCAGTCAATCCACGGCAGCTGACCTCGTGAGGCCTTCAAACAACCGCATGTTCCTTATGCTTGCATTAAAATGGCGCCTCTTCTGCAGTGAAAAGCCTGTAGATCTGGGAGCACAACCCTAGCCATGACTTCCAGCTGACAGCTCACCAACTGCTGGTGACAGACTTAAATGCTTCACATCCTATAGCCCTCTTAACAGCTTGCTTTCAAAACAAGCAGCAGTCAGACTCTACATTTAAGTCCTCACTTCTAAGTCAGGCTGAACAGCTGAGATGTTCTTGGTTTTTTGATAACAGAGATAATTAACACTCAAGAACTGGTCATTTGGGAGATATCATTAAGAATCGAACAAAAAGTTGTGCTCCTTCAGAAATTCTAGAGGTCCGAGACAAAGCGCAAAGCTTCAAACTTTTCATTGCCGCTAACAGACATACAGCATCTTTTGTTAATCTTTTGAAGCAGCCAACAAAAAAATTTGTTAAAACGTGTATAAGAAACCAGGCAGAGGGGTCAACCTCCCCCGGCCTCTGTTCTTTTTAGGATCAGCACCCTTTTTTACTCTGGAATGGAGGAACACTCTGGCAGGCCCCTTGTCAGACTCCTTGGACAATCTGTGCAATAAAAAGCAGGACTTAACCACACACAATGCGAAAGTTCCGCTTATATCCCAGATTCATGCCAGTCACCCCATTCCCCCTCCTCCACCTCTGACGGATAACAAAAAAGGGGAGAAAAAAAGTTTCTTTTCTTCCAACCTCTCTTTCATTCTCAAAAAAAGGCTCCCCCGTCTGCCCTCCATACCACATCCCGGATCCTTCCCCATCTGAAGACGTTACCGCTGAATTCCAATTAAATGAAATCTCCCATCCAAGCACAACCCACTTCCCCACAAGAATGCCCAGCGATCCTGCTAATAAACGCAACCCCAGTCCCGCTGTCATCTGGAGCAGGATGATGGAGAATCTCAGAGGAATGGATATGATTACTGCTATGCTATTTATAGAGTCACTTTAATGTGTGTAGCACAAAGGCGAGGCACAACATTTCAATGCATGTGGCTGGCATCCTTGCTAAATGAGACTGGACGTGCCCTGTCTGAACATCCCCTTTTCCCGCCTGCCAAAACTCAAGCTCAAGGCTTGGCGCAACTGTTTGTTTTGGGATTTGAATGTTTGCATAGGGTAAACAAAGCAATTTCAGCATGTTAGCTGTATTTGAGGACAGAGTTGTCTTATCTGACCGTTCAGTTTAAACAGTTCCCTTGATGCAAACTGACTCGCTTTGATCTTAATACCCTCGATGCACCACAACTACAAACACAGATACTCTGGGTAATGAGAGCGGTCTGTTCGGAGTGGTAGAACGCCATCATGTTGATAAAGGCACATCCTTCCTTCATCCGTTCCATATTTATTTTTATTAATTTCTGTCTTTTCCTTACCCTCCAACCATTGGGCAGATTCTTTGAAGATGGAGGTTAAATTCACAACAGCTGTATGAGAGGATGACGGCTATGTGGCGTCTTACTGTATCCTTGTACAATGGGCATATACAAGGAAATAGTGGGATGGTTAGTGGTTGTCTGTCAGCCTACAGTCTCCTGTTTATTATTCTGATCCACATAACGGAGCATTTAACTGTATTACAATCATCTGGAGTTACAGTATGTGTCCTGTAGTACATCTTTTGGTGGTCTATTTGATTTTTTGGGGATAATTTCTTTTGGCCAGCTACGATACAGAACTTTCAAATATCGTATACAATACATGACATATAGTCATCTCTTTCCTCAACTAAAAGGGAAAAAATGGCTCTTTGAGAAGCGGTCATGGTCATTTGACATATTTAATGGGGATCTGTGAAATGTTCGATTGAATTATGCAAGCACCAAGTCCTGCCAAGTTCGAATCTGTCCTTGGAGCTTCAATGTCTTACTGTCTTGTTTCATTCTTTCTTGTTTTCCAGGTCTCTGTTTTTTTCTTTCTCCAATGCTCTTGGATGAAATGGGAGTCCAGACAGTGATGGCCGTGGATGATATTCCTATGGTGTAAGTGCATATTCGTCCCATCTGGGTAAAATCTATTTCAGTTGATGGAAAAAGTATCTATGTGCTCTAGCCAGATGAAGGGAAAACATTCTTTATTTATTTGTCTTTTTTGGGCTATAAATCCTGCAACGCATATCCTCTACGTTTGCGTCCCGAGCAGGGAAACATAATGCAGCTTCGGAGGGTCCGCGGAGTCCCCTGGCTCTCACTTCTGGTGTGACCTGTAATCCTATCAATGCTAGCACAGCCATGCTGGGAGAATAAACAGAGCTATTGGCTTCTGCCACTGCCCTTTTTATACACTATGTCCTTCTCTCACACAGTGCATTTCAGCTTTGGAATAAATATTCGTGAGCAAGAAAATGCACTTGGATAACTTGGGTGGTTTGCGCCTCTTTTTTTTTTTTTTTTTTTTTTTTTTTTATTTA
>NW_015547688.1:2506536-2514043 GCF_001515605.1 Sinocyclocheilus anshuiensis
TTTGGGGGTTTTGCCCCTTTTTTTTTTTTTTTTTTTTTTTTTTTGCAAATTTAACAAATAAACATTGTCTGTTTTCTCAGGGCTCATCCAAGCCTTTGATTCGCTCGTCATTCTCTCCAGATCCTACAATCCTTCAGAAGAGACTTCATTTTGTTATTCTGAGAATTGCGGATAGTTGGGCTGTCGTACTTTGCAGATGTTGGACGCCAGGGTCTGTGTCACAGTGCCAGCTGTTGTTGCTGTAAGTTGTGCTTTGTTTCCACCATGTCAAATGGATTATGGGAAATTTAGCAATGGATTAAATGGCCTTTCTGTAGCAGTGGGGGGTCAGATTGCACCCCTGGCTAGTCCGGGCTTGTCCTCAACCACAAATGCTCAATGTATGTAATGTAGTGATAAGTGATGTTAAATATGCCTCTGACACAAAACACCATGCAATCACAAGGAAAAGTTTAATTAACTGCTCATTCATCTACATCATTTACTGCATAACTACTTAGAACTGCAGTTTTGACCAGCATTGGAACCATATGTGAGATTTACATACAAGAAGCAGAAGCAAATCATCTCCCCGACCTGTCAGCAGTAACATTGTGTAGCTGATTACAGTTTGAGGAAGAAGTGGGAGGTGTAAGGATGGGAAAGGAGCCGCTTGGCTCTCTTTGTATAGTGCTGGAACAGTGGAGCTGGGACAAGGACGCTGCTGTTTGTGGGTGAATCAGGCTCTGGATCACTCAGCCTCTTTGAAAGAGTTTTCTTCAACCTATACCCTTCCCTTTTGTGGCCTGCCACTACCTTGCTGAGTGGGACAATGAGCCAACCATTGAAAACTGAGACATGTTTCTGTGCTGCCCGGAGCCCATTAAGCTCTCAAGCACTACTGTAGGTCTCTCTCATCAGGCCTCTATTCTCATTCTAATGGCTTGCTGCATGCCAATAGGCCTGTTGCTAGAAGCTCCCATCACATTCCAGCCACAAATACGAGTGGGTTTAAAGTTGTTGGGTTTCCCCACCTTTGGGTTTTGAGAACGCTGCCAGGTGTTATGATGTAACCACATGTCCTATTGTAATTGGGTTCATTGATCTCATTCCTCTCCCATGACTCTTCCGATCTGGTCTATGCTATGATGCTGTTGTGACCACATTTACATCTCTGTCAATATATATATATATATATATATATATATATTGATTATTCCTTAAATGCTTGGTATTCTATACAGTTGCATTGTAGCAAATAGCTTCAAATGGCCTGGGTTATCGGGTATTGAGATGCTGAACAGTTTCCTTTGTTTTCATTGAGAACAATGGGATATTGCAGCTATGGGTTTTGGGTGGGGTGACCACTGTTGAGGTGAATTACCTTTTCTCCAGACCATTTTGGGTATTTGAATGCTAAATGGCATTTGGGAATGCTGAGATGGCTCCTCTGGGAGAATATCAAGAGATCCCATTATGTGGATCTCCTGGTGCTTTCAATGGTAATTAATGGAGAGATTAAGCTACTGTTGATATTTAAATTTTGACCTGGATGAATAGTGCTCAGGGGAACTGTGGTTTATTTGTGTTGTTTAACACAGCCTCATTAATTGTGCTTACATGCACTTTGAAATGTCAGATTTCTGTCAGACTGAAACAGTAATTCTTTCTTCACTTAATGTCACATAAACACTTGGAAACACTTGGTTGGAAAACACTACATGACTTTTAAACCTGGGCTTCATATACTAAATGACTGAGTCGTTCCGAACACAACAAACTCATGCAAAAACATGCGCCTTGTTTGCTAGAAGATAATGACGAATGTCTCAAAATATCAAATATGTTTGATCTCCTCTGACTGTAAGGATTTATAATCTGAAGCTAAAAAATCAAATAAGTCTGTGCCCATCATCTATGTGATTTTCTGTGAAATCTGTCAAGTCTGACTGCCCATAATATGTCGACTGGCTCTAAGTTTTGGCAACTAGTGTCGACTCCTCCAGACAGTAAATGCGGAGAAAAATCTGGGCAAAAATTGTGAAGTGGATTCCAGCCTTTAGTCATATCAGTCAATTGCAGTATTTTTTACAAATCAGAATCCAAGACCAAGATCATGCGATTGTTGTTTGACCTTGTTTGGCATGTATAAACTTTTCTACGTTGGCCTTGGCATTGTGTTCTAGCTCTAAAAGACAGAAATGATGTGTGACGTGTATTTAATCCCTAATGTATTTGGTTACAAACTGTGTCATGTATACTTGAACAGACACATGAAGACCGTAGCTCGACTTAAACCCTGCTGTAGCTCGATTATGAGTGTTGAACATGGTGTCAATCCTACAGTTTGGTGTGAAAGCTCAGCACAGGGTTTGGGATGGGAAGACGTCGCACTAAACTGGTGTGTGGCACAGGCGTGTGGAAGTTAAACACCATAAAACACCATTTCAGGTTGATGATGAATGCGACACGAGTCATACCTACAAGTGCGAAAGTAATTGTCCAAAGCGTCAAAAGCCTCATCGCTCGTAAGTGAGCGACAACTTCAAACACAAAACCCCTGTAGACTCTCATTAACTGCAACAAGCTCCAAAATGAATTCTTGATCTGTTTGTTTTCATGTCTATTTGTCCCCCTATAAGAACCACATGTTGCCCAGTCATGCTATAGTTTCCAAAACTGCAGACCCCAAGAGGGAAACACAGTCTCTGTGTTTTTGGGCATCTGTTTTATTGCTTAGTTCATAAAACAGTATGACATCCAACAGCCCAGAATAACTGAGACTGGCCTGTTGTGCTAATTGGTGTCTGTATTGTCCTGTTATCTGGACTGGCTCATTTGCATGACTATTGAACCCCCAAACCTGTCCTACTTCCACCCCTCCTCCACTTCCACTCTCTTCCCATAACTCCCCCTTTGACCCAGGCCTATTATCCTGAGTACCTGCTAATGAGTGACTGCCTTACAGCCTTGTGAGACAGAGAACATCCACTGTATATTAATTGGGGCTGTAGTTTCTGAGAGGACATTGGGGGTGGATCTGCAACAGCGGTGAGAACAGCGTCCCGGGACAGTATCAATTAACAGAGTCGAGACTGCTTGATTTTGTTTGTTTGTTGTGTTCTTTTTGGCTCACGTCTTCTCGTTTTTCTCTCATGTCAGCTACTTTGAGTTTTGGATGGGCTTTGTGATTTGAAGTATCTGTGTGGTCACAGGGGACGCCATCCACCAATGTGGCACATGGGGAAGAATGAAGCCATTGGGAAGCGATACTGTAGGCAAAAGAGAGAGAGAGAGCGAGTGGCTGTGAAGGGGTAGGATGACGGAGAGCGCTGCTGTGTGAGAATCTCACGGGGACCTCTCACAAAGTGCTGAGCAGGAGAGAGTGAGTGTGCTGGGAAAACGCTGAGACTCTCTTTGTATGTGTGTGTGATGCTAATCGCAGTTTACGCACCGAGGGAGAGGCGTGAGACGTGGGAAAAATAGCACTGACTGATAGGACTGGCTGATGAGCTCACTTGTCCTAAATTTTTCAGTCTCATTGGACTTAGCAAAGCAGTGGATGTTTTCAATGTTAGATAATGTGTGGTTTGCCAGCTTCCGCAGTAATCCCTGATTCACCGGTGCTTTGCAAAAATAATATTACAGACATCAGAGGAATTAGTCAATGACTCATCAGTCTTCGGGGTAATGCATTATGTAATATAATATTGAATTTTTTCGTGTAAAGAGTGAAGTAACTGTTACCTGTTAAATTTACATGATAACCATACACCATTTTATTTAATTTAATAATCTTTCACTTTTCCATGCTGGAAGAAATTTACCAAAATATATACATTACACATTTACCATTCAACAGTTAGGGGTCAGCATTTTTTTTATTTATTAGATATTTTTTTATTATTATTAAAATGATCAAAAGTGACAGTGAAGCCATTTAAAATGTTACAAATATTTCTATTTAAAATAAATGTTCTTTTAAACTTTATATTTATAACTTTCTATTGTCAAACAATCCTGAAAAAAAAATGTCCACGAAAATATTAAGCAGCATAAATGTTTTCAACATTCACCAAATCAAAATATTAGACTGAATTCTGAAGGATCACGTGACACTGGAGACTGGAGTAATGACGCTGAAGCATATTGAAACTGAAAACAGTTATTTAAAATTCTAATAATATTTCACAATGTTATCATTTGACTGTATTTTTCATCAAGCAAATGCAGCCCTGGTGAGCATAAGAGGCTTCTTTCAAAAACATAAAAAACTTACTGACTCCACATTTTTGAATGGTAGTGTGTATTTTAAAAATACTGTTGTTAAATAAAAATAAAACTTCAATTGTACTTTCTAGTTGTAGAAGACCAAATAACAGGAGCTCAGTGCTAAATTAATTGTGTTTGGAATTTGTGTTTTGGTTTGCGTGTGACATGCCACATTACCAAGTCTTCTTAAATCCATTGTAAGAGTGGGAACATTAAAATACCCCAGAAATGTATTTATTGCTCTTTTCTCACACAGTAAGACTGGAAATTACATGTTTTTCCTCAAAATAACATGCAAGCTGTGGGAACAGTTACCTCAAGGTCAGTGGCCTTCTCAGACGGCTGCCTTTTTACTTTCGGATAAAGATGGTAAGTTGATGTCGGATGTTTGGTGGACCTCTTTGACAATATTTTTCCTCGGAAGAGAGACTCATTTACACAGTCCTAACCTCTCCAATGTTTGTATTGTTGGTTTCAAGCTTCGAGTATCTGTTATTGCTTATTTCAAATAAAAAAATGTAAAAAAAAAAAAAAAAACTATAAAAAAGAAATGCTATATTTAATAATAAGGCAATCTTTGTTATTATAGCAAATGCATAAGACCTTATTTCTCAAATGCATATGAGAAAAATGGGGCCATTCTTCATATGTGACCCTGGACCACAAAACCAGTCATAAGGGTCAATTTTTTGAAACTGAGATTTATACATCATCTGAAAGCGGAATACATAAGCTTTCCATTGATGTATAGTTTGTTAGGATAGGACAATATTTGTCCGAGATACAACTATTTGAAAATCTGGAATCTGAGGGTGCATATTGAGAAAATCGTCTTTAAAGTTGTCCAAAGGAAGTTCTTAGCAATGCATATTACTAATCAAAAATTAAGTTTTGATACATTTACGGTAGGAAATTTACAAAATATCTTCATGGAACATGATCTTTACTTAATATCCTAATGATTTTTGGCATAAAAGAAAAATCGATAATTTTGACCCATGCAATGTTGTTTTGGCTATTGCTACAAATATACCCAAGCGACTTAAGACTGGTTTTGTGCTCCAGGGTCACATATTAGTGTTTTAAATATTATTACAAAGTCCCCTCATAGGAAATGTTACACACATTAAGAGGGGCAGGATCCTTTTTCATAGTCATGTTTTGTTTTTATCCAAGCTCTCACTTTGTGATACATCACATTTATTGGGAGCTCTGTCTCTTCCCATGCTTTGGTCTGTGTCTCAGTCCTGTTTTGGTGCTCTCTGCTGGTAGAGCTGGTCTCAGGTGCCTCAATGTCATTATTATGAGCTGCCCGAGTCCCGAAGAGCTCATAAAGGTCCTGGGCCTCGCACTAGCCCGATACCTGATCTGCTTCCCAGTGAACCCGCCTTTACGACCCCCTGACTTCCCTTCCCTCAAGGGCTCGGGACGGACCAGTGGCCCCATGGAGTCAATCTGTCTCTGGTACAGTAACCGCTAGAGCTTTTGAAGCCCTGTTTGACTAATTTTCCCCATCAAGAGAGGCCCAAACATTTGAGTGTAATGCCTGGACCCTCAACCCTGCTGCTGTTCCATCACTGTGTGCACAGGAAGAGAAACCATGACAGATGGGACAGCCATTCAAGGTCAGTAATCTAGCCAATCTGTAATAATACACTTCACGTATAATCCATTTTGGATTTCACCGTTTTGGCTGCCTTTATTTCCCACTTCGCAGCCGGCGGCTCAGGTTTCAGTCCCTTGTGGTGTCTTCGTCCCCATTTTGGTGTTTGATTTACTGAAGTTTGACTGTTATGGGTTCAATTCACTGAAGAAAAGAATAAAGAAAAACACATTAATGAAACAAGACACATGGTTCCAGCAGATAATCTTTAGTCTGTGTCTTGTAAAGCAGTTTTAAGATTGTCAGCGCAAAGAAAAGCCTTCGTATGGCCCATGTACAGATGCAATAGAGTAGGATGGCTTTTATGTGGTGGCCCATGGGGGGCCAGAGGAATTGCGTCCTTTCAATGTGAAGCAGATGTGACTGTGAAGTTGTTAAATTACTTTACAGCCATGTGAGACATATGCTGGGTACACAACACAAAGGGAACCAGGCCACAATAATCACCAAAGACAAACTGCCTTAACATGGATTTTTATTCCTTCACTCGTCTGCCTAAATTCTTACGTCACTGGAACGTAATGCGATGACTCATATTTTGAGGCTTTTTTGGGTAATTTGCTTTGTGAGGCTGTAAATTTATACTGTCAGCACTCTTTCAGTCATCAGCCATAAATCTGATTATAATTCAGTTCAGGCTTATTTCATTTCGTTCATCTTGATCCAGATGCATTCAATGCTGCACAGTTTAATATTTTTTCTTCCTTGAATCCAATTGATTACATGAGATTTTTTTTGTGTGTGAATATATTTAATGGACTGTTCTCAATTAATTTGAAAGGAAAATAAATAAATTATAAATAAATACCACTCAAGACTGAATTATCCAGGCACTAACAATTACTGCCATTACTGTTAAAAAGTTTCAGAAAGATTTCTTACAAATTTCTTTTAAATTTTAAAGAAGTCTCTACAGGGTTTCTGCAGACTTGAACAAGTTAAATTTAAGACTTTTTAAGACCTTTTTAATACCACCTTATATGAAATTTAAGACCTAAACCTGTAATGGAAATACACATTTTATTACATACACATACGTAATATTTAATGTGTATAAATTAAAAAGAAAACAAAATATCAATGCTGTAATAAATGGTATTTATTACTATGATATACAGTGAACTTTTCATGTCAGCAGACAATATTCCATACAAAATATCCCCACAAAATAACTGCATCACTGAGATTTTTGGTGGAGTAAACAATTTATTCTGAAGCAATATTTTCATCAGTGTTCTATCAGCTTTTACATACTTAAATCTGCATATTTACCTTTACAAAGGCCTATTTTTAACCTTTTTAGATGTATGCATCATCGTACATGTCAAATTATTACAATTTATCAATAAATTCAATATACACTATAGGGCTGCTACCAGTCAGATTAAATAATTTACACTGCAAATAACAATAATTACAACTGCAATAAATAATGTTATGAGATTAATGTTTTAAATGCATTTATGAATATACAAATAAGAAATGTTGAGGGCAAAAATGCATACTTTTCAACAAACTTCTCAACTGAACTACCAGTAAGTGACGGTAAGTCACTTAATGAGTGAGTATTGAGTCATTCATTCAACTGATTGA
>NW_015547688.1:2514243-2515678 GCF_001515605.1 Sinocyclocheilus anshuiensis
AATACTGATATTTGAAATTATTTAAAAAATGAAAAGATACTTTAAATGTGAAATTAAAACCGTCAGTAGGTGGCAGTAAGTCACTGTTAAGTGAGTCATTGCGACTGAACCGAATCATTTAAACAGTTGATTTCATACGAAACGCCGTCATGTTGCTCAGAGACGTTAAACAGCGCTGTGGCTTTGTTTGGAATTATTTTTGTTGGCGAAATAGTGCAAAAACAGGCAATATGGTGTCTAAAACGTAAGTCTCTTAATAAAATTCTAGTTTCTTGAACTGTTGTAAAAAAATCAATATCACATTTGTATATGGTAATTTTTGGAGAAAAAAAGGCACTCTTCCGTGTGAACTGGAGTACAAATATACACATTTTCTGCCCCGATGTCTTGAATTTGTGATCATTCTGAATGTATTTTAATAGACTGAATCATGCCATAAAAGAGCGCACTAGACTTCATGTAATGCGTGCACTCTGTAGGTGTTTTGAACGTTTTTTTTTGTTTTGTTTTTTGCGTCGTGAGAATATTGAGTAAAACAGCTCACTTGTCATGGTGTTATTTAACTATATCATGTTATGAATAAACTAAACATTTCGAATTTTTACCTCAGTATGTTTCTTCTGAGTTTATGTGTGCTGTCACTCATTTGTTCTGAAGTCTCGAGACAAGCCGAGTGAGCTTCAGCGCGAGCTTGTATTCTGTATTCTGCTAATTTACTGCAATTCTCTCTGATGACGCAGTAACTTGCCGCGAAAAAATCTTCGGTCTGTCCAATGATTGTAAAGTCATTAGGTCCGTCAGACTTAAGATATTTTAGCGGTAATTAGACCAAAAATAATTAAGACCCATCGAATCCGAATTTAAGACATTTTAAGACTTTTTAAGGCCTTATATTAGGAAAACGTTATTTAAGACATTTTAAGACTTTTTAAGGACCCGCGGACACCCTGCTCTAATGCTCTCCAAGGCTGCATTTATTTGATCAAAAATCCATTAAAAGCAGCAATATTGTGAAATAGTATTAGCATTTAAAAGAACTGTTTTCTATTTAAATATATTTTAAAATGTAATGTATTCCTGTGATGCGAAGCTGAATTTTCAGCATTATTACTCCAGTCTTCAGTGTAACATGATCCTTCAGAAATCATTTTAATATGCTGATTTGCTGCTCAATGTTGAAAACAGTTGTACTGCTTAAAATTCATTTTTTATTTTCATAATTTTTTTAGGATTCTTTAATGAATAGTAAGCTCAACAGAACAGCATTTATTTGACATTGTTCCAAAAACAAAATAAATTATTTATTTTAAAAAGTCTTTAAAGGGGTCATATGATGCGATTTCATTTTTTCCTTTCTCTCTGGAGTGTTACAAGCTCTTGGTGCATAAAGAAGATCTGTAAAGTTGCAAAGACTAAAGTCTCAAATCCAAAGAGA
>NW_015547688.1:2515965-2517403 GCF_001515605.1 Sinocyclocheilus anshuiensis
TTTTCAGACCGATGAGCTTTGTAAAAATCGACGCGTTTCAAAAAGGCGGGGCATAGAGGAGAAACAATAATGTACAGTATGTGGAAAAGAATGTGTTTTTTTAACTTTAAACCGCATAAACACATTTCATTACACCAAATACACAAAATAATGTTCTTTTTAGCAGCATCATATGACCCCTTTAATGTCACTTTTGTTAAATTTTAAATCATTATTGTTTAATAAAAGTATTAATTTCTTTCAGAAGAAATAATCTTACTGTCCTCAAGCTTTTGAACGCTAGTGTAGCCTATGTATTTTACATTTAAGAGCTATAGGATATATTTATAGCTATAGGATATATAGGATATATTTCATAAAATGAAAGCATTATACCTCAGATAATTTGGTCTGGGTTTATATTAAAATTTCTGACTTTTGCAGACTATAATGGCAAGTCTGTGCAGAGTATTAGACATCAAGATTTTGTCTAAATTTCAGTGTTTAATTTCAGATTGCTGGGGGTCGTTTTGTTAGTTTCTATATAATCTTGTACCTGTCAAGAGGAAACAATAGAGATACTAAAGAGATGGATAGAATCTTTCCTGAATTACTTATACTGCCAGCAGTAGCTCTGTGTGCATGGGTAGGGTCAAAAACGCGACACGATACCCAGACCACCACCTGTTAAACACAGATTTAGTCTGTCTGCTGTCAGCTGCCCCCCTCTCATTACGTACACAAACACACATGCACAGACCCCGGCCCCCCCGCTCTCTCTAGACGTGCTGCCCTGGTCAGCTGACTGAATCTTCTGCTCTACTTGTATCTCGATAAGACTGGCTCATTCCCAGGGTCAGTAGTAAACTTGCCAGTCCATATATCCACCTACCCGGGGTCACAGACCTGCTCTCTTCTAGTGGGTGGACACCGGCGACCCTCCCAGCATTCATTCTGCTCGATACGACCTGACAGCCTTCAGTAAGGCCCTTTAAAAAGCTTTTAGAGGCAGAGCAGGCACGGCCCAACCCTTTAGTTAAACAGGACCCCTCTTGTTTAGGTTTTGTCCACTTAACATTTTCGCACCCCATCTCTCCAGGACAGTATCGGATGAAAAACTACCCAGAGTGTCAGTGAATATTCTCACTCTTTTCTTAGAAACATTACAGGAAGATTTCAGGGGTTCAGTTCAAGTTAAACCCAGTCGACAGCATTTTTTGGCATGGTGTTAATTAAAATGTATTTCCACTTGTCTTTCCTTTTCTATAAAAAGATCTGGGTTAGTGAGGCACTTTCAAAGGCCAATCCTTAAACAATAAAATAAAATAGTACAGCCAAAAAAAATGAACAACATGAACACTTTTAGTGAAAAAATTGCTTTTCTGTGTAAAGGCACATCCAGTTTTAAAGTTTTTTTTTTTTCAATTTTCATTTAATTGAATGTTATATATATATATTT
>NW_015547688.1:2517919-2546516 GCF_001515605.1 Sinocyclocheilus anshuiensis
GTATATATATATATATATATATATATATACAAATAAAATAAGCGCCACATCTCTGCTTTTCAATCCTCCACAAATAAGGCCCATTTACTTTAATTTCATTGTTCGTGCTGCTAACCACATTTTTTGTGGTAATCAACATTATGCCATTTGTACGGAACCTTGAATATTCATTTATGTGTAATACCATTCAAAAGTTTTAAAAAGAAGTCACCATGGCTGCATTGATCTGAACAAAAATACAGTAAAAACAGTAATAATTACCGCGTTAAAATAACTGTGATCTATTGCAATATATTTTTTAAATGAAATTTATTTCTGTGATGTCAAAGCTGAATTTTCAGCATCATTTCTCCAGTTTTCAGTGTCACACATGATCCTTCATAAATCATTCTGATATGCGATTTGCTGCTTATTTCCTATTATTATCAATGTAAAAACAGTTCGTATTTGTGTGGAAACTGTGATACATTTTCTCAGGATTCTTTGATTAATAGAAAGTTCAAAAGAACAGCTTTTATTTGAAATAGAAATCTTTTTCATAATATTATAAATGTATTTACTGCCAGTTTTGATCAATTTAAAGTGGTCATATGATGCGATTTAAATTTTTCCTTTCTCTTTGGAGTGTTACAAGCTCTTGGTGCATAAAGAAGGTCTGTAAAGTTGCAAAGACTAAAGTCTCAAATCCAAAGAGATATTCTTTATAAAAGTTCAGAGTCAACCACGCCTACCTAAAATGGCTTGTTGTCTCATCGCTCCAGCCGGGACACGGCATCACAGTATGGTGAGGGGCGTAACATTTCCGTCACACGCTTGAGGTATTCGGCCAATCACAATGCACTGGATAGCTGGCCAATCAGCGTACACCTCGCTTTTCAGACCGATGAGCTTTGTAAAAATCGACGCGTTTCAGAAAGGCGGGGCATAAAGGAGAAACAATAATGTACAGTATGTGGAAAATAATGTGTTTTTTTAACCTCAAACCGCATAAACACATTTCATTACACCAAATACACAAAATAATGTTCTTTTTAGCAACATCATATGACCCCTTTAATGCATCCTTGCTAAATATTAAAAAAAAATTATAATAACCTGACCCCAAACTTTTGAACAGTAGTTTATAATGGGCACAATCTCGTGGTATGATTAGATTTAGGTGGAAGTCTTTCTGAGCCAGAGGAGGCTGGTCAGCTCTTAGTGTATGTGCGTTCGCCAAACTCATACAGTGAGCGTGGGAACAGACTGCATTTCCACAGGTTACAGGGTTCCTGATTTCCCACGAGAGAAATCACAGAGGAGCAGGTTAACTCACCACATTTGGACTCATTTAAGCTGCTGTAAGCATATGGGGCTGTTAAATGAAGGAACCGAGCGGCTCAAATGAGCTGTAAAAAGTGTTGTGATATGACATAGACAAACTCCTTTGAGTCTGACCATTAAGTCTTTGCTCATTTTGGCAAAATCGATCCTTTCATTTATTTTTTCCCACATGACAGATGTGTACTTCTCATAATGTTTCACTCATAGTGCTTTTCTTGTTTTCCCTCTGTTTCAACTTGTTAAATATGCATCTGTAGGTCAGCTGGTGTGCTTTTAATGTTTAGTTCAGCCATAAAAACTTATTTTATTATTTTACCACAAATATTTTTGTGAGTTTCACAATTTGAGTTGAATTACTGAAATGAACTTTTGTACGACATTCTAATTTGAGATGCACCTGTATAGGCTATATGTTTATTCCTGCAATTCTAGTAGATTTTTAACATTATTTTTAAATAGTACATTAATAAATGCTGTAAAAAAAAAGGTAAAATATAAACATTTAAAATGTATACTTATACAATTTTATGCCATTTTTATACATTATATAATTATTCAATGTTTATTTATGTTAATGTTTATTTATACAACCATAGTAGTGTTACAAAAAATAGCACATTAAAGTCTCAACTTTAATAAATAAATAAATACAAAGAAGTTAACCTTTTTCTTTTCTTTATTCTTTTCTTCTATCTTGTCTAGGCGCCAATGAACCAGGAATGCCCAAAAACTGCCTCTTGTCTGCATGCTGAGAAAAAATACAAGGGGCTCCTAAAGAGTGTGGTTAGGCTGACAGAAGTTATGGAATGAGGCCAAACACATGTCCTTTTAGCCACAAGAACAAGTTTGAAGCTTGTACAAGTACCACCTGTTATCCTCAACATACACCCTCATTCCACACAGTCTTTGGGCTCTTGAAACCACTTGATCTGAGGTATGAGACTTATGTAAGATCACTCAACTCTGAGGAAATCCCTCAAACACCTCCTGTTCCATCCAAATGAACTGGGGTAACCTCATGTCCCGGTCATCATGGAACCGACTAGCGTATTAGGCCCACTATTAATAACCTCTGATTGTGTTCAGTCCGGTCGGCAGCAGCCATAGACAAGGCCACACTTGCTCCACGTCTCTTTCCCACAACCCCCAGGCACCTCTGAGGAAGTCATCCATGCCTAAATGTGCCTCTTTACTCAAAGGCTGAATGTAGAAGTTGTCCTGGAGGTTGGCTGTGGTGATTGCAGCATTAGCGAAGCACATGCTCGCCTTTCAGGACCCAACAATGAGGCCCATTGTGTTGCTCCAGATCTGTCCGTTCTGATTTAGGATGGAGCTCCAACAGAGACAATACAGGGGAGATGGCATGGACGCTGAAGGGACAACATGTCCTAATGAGCAAATAGGAAGAGAGGACGGTAGTGTGGACGTGTTTGTGAGCAGCACAACTGTTTTCAACGTTGATAATAAGAAGAAATGTTTCTTGAGCAGCAAATCAGCATATTAGGGATTCTATGACACTGAAGACTGGAGTAATTATGCTGAAAATTCAGCTTTATTAACATTAACAATAGTTCACAGTAAAATTATTACCATTTCTTACTGTATATTTTATCAAATAAATGCAGCCTTGGTGATCATAAGAGACTTTTATCACAAAACAAGTCTTACCAACCCCAAACATTTTAACAGTAGTGTACAGGTGCATCTCAATAAATTAGAATGTCGTGGAAAAGTTCATTTATTTCAGTAATTCAACTCAAATTGTGAAACTCCGACATTCTAATTTATTGAGATGCACCTGTATATTCCCTGACATGTAAACAGTAATATAATTCTATTATATGGGTGCTGTACAGGTCTGAACAGTTTCAATGGGGATTGAATCCATAACCTTGGAGTTGCTGGCGCAATGGTGTACTGTTCAAACTACTTTATTTTATTACTATATAATTACTATATAACTGTTTATTTTATCTGTTGCCAAATGTGTTGACAAGTGTGGCCAATGTTACCCAATAAAATGTGGCTATTTTGAATGAGAACTTTGCCTTTTTTTATCACTTCTGACATGCAGTGTTTGTTATGCAATGCTATTAAGTTCCACCAGGCCTTTGTTCTTTTGAACTGTATGTTCTCCACATGTTCCTTCCTCTCTCTAGTGCAAAATATATGAAAATATGATTTCCAGGTTTCAAATGATGGGGTCATCTGAGGAGGTCTGATTTCCTTAATCAAGGCATGAACCCAAAAGGAAGTCAAAATAAAGGTTGAGACAAAAACTGTATATCAGCAGTGTTTTCAAATGTTTCAGTAATCGCAAAAGTTGATTACAAGAGTGTGTTTTTATTATCTGATGAACCATTTAGAAAACATAAATGCTGTATTTACGTATAACAAATACATAACAAACTACTCAACTGTTTTGTTTAAGATAAATAGACATTTCGCTAACTACTAGGGGTGCCAAAAGGAACATTTGGATAGCGTGAGATGAACCTCGACAGATTGTGCCTAGAAAATTTACTATAAAAATTACTTTTTTTTTTTTTTTTTTTTTTAAGGAGCAGACCTCCCTGAAAGTCATTTTATAGTTTACACTCTGGCTCAGGTCATGTGCTGTATATGAGATATGACAAATGAGGCATGTTGCCCTGCGCTGGAACTCGGTTCACCAATGAAAAACACATCTCTCACAGCAAAAACTTTCCATGTAGAGTGTTTTTCTTTATGCTAAGACTGATTGTTTTAGAAATGAGCATGACTACAGTATGGCATTAGCTGATTTTATTGACTTTGAGAAAACGTGATTCACTTATCACCATTTGTAATCCTACTCTTGTTTTCCTCATGCTGTCAAAAAGCGGTTAGTATAATCATGTTATTTTGACAGTCAGAGCCCAGTCGCATTTGCTCGGATCTGTGGTCTGATAAATGCTAACCGCTCACTGACCTCACATTTCAATTCATCTTAATTGCTGAATCAGGAAGCAAAACAGGCATCAAGTAGCCTACTGTTGAGCATTAGCAGATTAGCAAATGTATGGATGTAGACGCTTGAAAAAGGATCTTGAAAAATTCGGATACTGCTGCTAATTAATATGAGTATGAGTTGAGGCCAATGAATATTTAAGTAGGCTATACATAATATGAGCATATATTATGTATGTATATGGGGACTGGAGTAATGGCTGCTGAAAATGTAGCTTTGCCATCACAGGAATAAATTTAATTTTAAAGTATATTAAAAAAGAAAACAGTTATTTTAAATTGTAATAACATTTCACAATATTAGTCATTTTGCTCTTTTGATCAAATAAATGCAGGCTTTGTGAGCAAAAGATAAATAATTTTTAAAAAATCCTTCCAACTCCGAACTTCATTCTCTCAAATGTTCTGTGGCCCCAGTTTGAAAACCCCTGATCAACACTGACTACTTGGATTTTAATTTATTTCTTCAATCTTTTGGATCATCTCAATAATATATATGTTAAGACTGACAGAGATACTGTGTTCTTTTAATGTTTTCAGGTGCAAAACAAATTTTTTTTTTATCTTTCTGACCCTAAACTTATTATCTATAATACGATATACAACTATAATATGTATCTATATATATTTCTCTTGTGAGGTATTTACTTACAAGGGAAATAGATGCTTTTTTATTTTCCAGTGGTATTTACTCTTCTTGGGATGTATGTTCAGTTTATTCATAGTAACATGTCTAAGCATGTCTAACTAAGTGCGGGCAGTCTTACTCATTGTATTTATACCTGGGTATCATCCTGAAAATGGATGCTCTTTTAGAGAAAAACATTGGTAACACTTTAGAATAGGGAACACATATTCAGTAACTAAGAGTTTTCCCTGAACGAACTCCTAATTTGCTGCTTATTAATAGCTAGTATGGTAGTTGTTAAGTTTACGGTAGGATTAAGGGATCTGAAATATTGTCATGCAGAATAAGGCATTAATATGTGGTTTATAAGGACTAATAAACAACCAATATGCTAGCAATATGCATGCTAATAAGCAACTAGTTACTAGTGAGAATTGGTCCTTAAAACAAAGTAACCAAAACATCTTGACCCACCCACAACCACAGATAAGATTCTGTCTTTATGCAGCCTCGTCACATTCTCCCACGGCAAGTGAGATGAAGAAGATGCAACTACAAACAAGACTGAAGAAAAATATACTTACGTTTTGACTTTGAAATGAGCAGTATGTTAGACCAAGGGTTTTCAAACTGGGGTCCAGCCAGGGGGCCCGCAAAATAATTTGCTATACCGTATTTTCCGGACTGCAACAAGCGTTTTTTATCTTCTGAAACATGCTATGATTTATATTCCAAAGTGACTTATATAATGCATTAAATGTCAAATAAGCAAAGCGTAAACACTTAAAAGAGGGCACTTCGAGGTTTATATAGCTAAATATATTTCTCATGTCTGTTTAAGTATTGCAGAGTTTTTCTTCATTTTAGGAAGTGGTTCACATAGACCAAGACGGCAAGCGCATTTTGTTTGTTTTCTTTATTTTGTCATTTTCTTTATTTTGTCATTTTGAAGGTACACAAATAAAAATAGACCGTTTTGAATGATGTCTTGCTCTTATCTGACGGACATCACATTTTTCTGCTGATATAAGGAATCCAAAGTGTTCACGCTGGCGCCTCCTGCGCGCACACAACAAATCAGTTCTAGCATTGCAACTTGACATCACAGCCTCTCATCTTCAGCGCGAGCATGCCGTGGTGTTTTTTCAAACACTTTTTTGCATATGTGAAGGATGCTGTTAGTAGATATTCGGACATGAGAGAAGTACAGAGCCTTCTTTACTTAGTAACCTAATAGCTTAGCAACCAAATGTTAGACTGCATAACGATTCATGCCGAATGAGAGGTTTGCGAGCCCACTATCAGTGGTGTATAAAGTACCTGAAAGCCATGCTCAAGTAAAAGTACAGATATCTTACCAGAAAATTTATTTGGTAGAAGTTGAAGTCACCTTTTAGAATATTACTTGAGTAAAAGTCTTAAAGTATGTGATATTTATTGTACTTAAGTACGAAAAGTATTTTTTAAATCTTAAACGTACTTAAGTATTGAAAGTAAAAGTACAAGTAAATGCAAAATGGAAAAGAAGCAAATAAATAAATGAGACTAATAAATCAACGTGCGTGCACTCTGTGTGTGATTTGGTGATATAGCCTACTTGATAATGTCAGATTGCACATCGTTAAAACAACACTTACCATATTATTGCAGATGATATACTGAATATCGCACACCCCAGAATCGACTTGAGTGGAAAATGAATCAAACGCGGTTGTGCGCGCACTTGTGGAGTGGAGTCTAACTTACAAACGCCAGACCACTGATTCGTCAAACCTGCTTTCCTGCAGTCCATGTTCTTCTGACTTCTGACTAGTACACCACTGCCCACTATGTAGTTAAGTTTCTGTTTTTAGTAAGTAAATTTAGTTTGTTATGGACATAGGCGCCAATTTATGTTTCTGCCAGTAGGTGCAAAAAACGAGCATTTTATTTTTTTATAAAACACATTTTCACCGCTGTTTACACAAGTAAATGATAACCGGGCTTAGTTATCATACACATACGCAACAAATGCTTAACATATTTAAACATTCTCATTACTCAGTAATTCATTATACTGGGTGTTCGTTTTTTCTAGAGTAGGCTATACTCCGTTCGATGGTGCGTTTGATGAATTCACTTCACAAAATGTATCTTGTGAAGTGAAATGCATGCAATTACCAACCAAAATAATACACACATTCTTTCTATAAGGGTTGCGCTTCACTAAATAAAATTATTTAATAAATACCTGTTAACAAAAAGCACTTATTCGCGCGTACACAGGACAGAGTTTGAGTTACACGTAATATCTGAGGGAGCGCAGAGCCATGATCACTAATATAATGGAAAGCAAGCCCGTTTCAGTATATAAAGTTATTCAGTATTTAAATTATTTCTGAAAGTAATAGTAAAATGCCACGTACACACCATGCAACTTCTGTTTAGTTTTTTTGTTTTTTCCCCCTGACCTGGTGCAACTTTCCAGAAAATATGGTAAATGTAATTATACACTCTAAAAAATGCTGGGTTGTTACAATCCAACTTTGGGTCAAATATGGACTAACCCAACGTTTGGGTTAAAACTTTAATTAAAAAATTTAACCCAACAGCTGGGTTAGTCCATATTTGACCCAACGTTGGGTTGAAACAACCCAGCATTTTTAGAGTGTATTATGCTGTAGTATTAAAAATGGGGACCATTTGCACCAATAAAACATTCATATTATGTTCATTCCTCCTACCCACATTAAACTTTAGCCTTAAACACTGTTATAATTATGAGGGGGTCCTTGGAAAATCCTCTCCCCTGTAAGGGGTCCCTGGCTCCAAAAAGTTTGAAAACCCCTGTGTTAGACTTCGGAAACATGCACAGCATGTGTCTGATATAAATGAGATGTATGATAAGGACTATTTCAAGACTTTCATAATTACGGTCTATCCAGTTTTTTGTTGTCCTTGGTCATTCTCCCGTTAGAATAACCTCATGACATTAGGTGTGGTCTTGATCCTGTATCCGTGATTCATGCTGGCACTTTCAAAAACGCAGCCTCTGATTCCCAGCTGTCTTACATCATCTTTCTATTTATGCATTGAGTCTAAGCAAACTAGGACTGTCCTGCCAGGCCTTGTTTTCTTGTGTTATGTTTAAATAAGCTCTCTCTGTGAGCCAAAACTGCCTAAATACATTTCAGATTCATTGCATGTGGACAAAATAAAGGTGTTTATAACATGGCTGGGGTTTCGCTGCTTTTATTGTGACTGTTTACAGTGTGTCATGGCAGACATGTTAAAGCAGAGGATCTGTGCTTTTAGAAGGTGTACAAAGCCTCAGGCTGGGACACAAGCACTTTTCTTTCTCTCTATATGTGATTAGGCTCAGTATCAGGCTGTTTAAGAGAACTCTTTCTTCTTGGAGAGAAGGCAGCTTTTAGGGGCTTTATGCAGGGGTGCGCTGGAGTGGTGCTTCTCCTTTCTCTCTTTTGACGAGGAGGCTATTTTGATTTAAATGAAGGTTATCTATCAGAGGGTGGGAAGGTTCTTTCAGGTCTGAAGAAAGGAGATGCTGTCAACAGACCTGTTTGCGAGCTGTACGGACATGCATGCAGCAGATGTGTTAAAGAAAGCGCAGCCTGTCGCTACAAACTCTGAATAAGCTCTCTTGCTTTTCTTCAGAACAGCTTTATGCTAATTTCCAAGCAGACGGTTAGAGAACTTGGATTCTCCTGGCTTTTGGGCCTGTGGTGAGCGCAGTCATGACACAATTTAACCATGGTGACTAACTTTTCCCTTCTTGCTTTTATTGCAAACTGGCACCAAGAGCATGATGTGCCAATAAAGTCTGAAGGGGAATAGACGCCTCACATCTCCACAGCTCCTCGATGCTGCCTCTTCACTCATGTGGTTTTAGCATACCCTCAGCTTGAAGTAATGCAATATAACGTAAGCAGATCCATCATGTTCATTAAAACTGATGGAGGCATATGCTTCCTCAGAATTTTGAGGATTTTAAACAGCAAGTAAAACAATTGGAAACAAAATCACATAAAATGTTAGTCATTTGACTATAATGATTTGGAATAAGAACTAATGCTGCGTTCCATTTACCTCAGAAATCGGATGTCGGAGCTGGGAATTACGTCACACCCATGGACCATAATGGACACGTCCACTGTTAGCAATACCAGTTCATTTAAAACGTATAAAAAGTGGTATTTTGCACAGATAACGCCATAGTATCATGTCCACAAATAGGGGTTGGATAGTACCGTGTGCATCACTGAGACACAGAAAAACACAAGTGCTAATAAACAATATATTACTTCTGCTTGTCTTCTGTTGATGCACTAAGCAGCCATATTGTATTCTGAAGTTGAAGTTGTTTCTGAGTTGGAACTCCGACTTGGGAGGGTGTTCCAGTTAGAAGTTCCTACAAGGAACTCGGAATTTTACATTTCTGAGTACAAATGGAACGCAACCTAAATATACAGTATATTGACATACAGTATATTTACTTTTATATATTCATGATTTACATTTATATATTCATACTTATAATTATAAATTTTGATTTACATTTAAATATTCGGACATATAGCTATATATTCAGATTTAGGCAAGGCAAGTTTATTTATATAGCACATTTCACACACAATGGTAATTCAAAGTGCTTTACATAAAAGAAAGTGAAATAATCGTAAAGAATAATCACAACAATAAAACAAGGAATTTAAAAACATTGAAAATTATTTTAAAATGTATTCAAAATTAATTTAAAACAGTTAAAAAATAGAAAATGAATATACATAAAATACAGTGCAATCAGTTCGGACGTCGCACAGTGCTCATTCAATAAATGCACAGCTAATGCACAGCTAAACAGATGAGTTTTGAGTCTAGATTTAAATGTGGCTAATGTTTTAGCACATCTGATCTCTTCTGGAAGCTGGTTCCAACTGCGGGCGGCATAATAGCTAAAAGCGGACTCCCCTTGTTTTGTGTGAACCCTTGGTATTTCTAACTGACCTAATGATCTGTGTGGTCTGTTAGGTTTATATTCAGTGAGCATATCAAGCGGCTTGTTTTGTGTGAACCCTTGGTATTTCTAACTGACTCGATCCTAATGATCTGTGTGGTCTGTTAGGTTTATATTCAGTGAGCATATCTACAATGTATTTAGGTCCTAGGCCATTGAGTGATTTATAAACGAGTAAAAGTACTAAATATAAATCAAGCGTAACGTTAGTTCTGGCAGGTCACGTTAGTCAAGCTCGCATCAGCTGACTCTCAGCTGATCCCGTCTATTATATCCATATGTGCACCAGGGTCACTTTGCAGTCAAATCAGGGGCAGTACCACTGGACTAACATAACTTGCTTTTCTGTATAACTACTAAGTTGTGTTGTTTTTGTTTTTGTTTTGAAGTTTTATGTTGCCAGAAGCACCAAGTAATGCCTGATGCCCCTTCAACAAAACAGGTGCACGACAGTCAATAAGTGACTGTACATTGCCATTGTATGAGTTCAGAATGGGAAGATCTCCCTTTAATGTCACCGTTCCACAGTTAAGTGTCAGTAAAAGGACTTGAGTATTACTCATCCCTGAGAGCATGCATGTTTCTAACCAGCCATGGACAAGCATTTTATTCTCAGTGCATGAATGGAAGGCACCAGTGGCTCTCTGCCATCTCTGCTCTCTACCAATCAGTCTTCATTTGCCCACCACTGTAGGCAGCACCTACAAATTCAGAAGAGCCTCTGATTTTTCTATGACGGTGTCTCCCAGGATGAGATCTATTGCTCATCTCCCAGTATGGTGCTCAGAGTGACAGAAAAAGAGTGAAAAGGATGACTGATAGAGTGTGCATCAAGCCCAGGGGTAAACAAAAGAGGCTTGGAGAGCCCGAGGCGAGCCATCTGCCAGAGTCAGTGAGAGCTGCTATTGTCCATGCTAGAGGAATGTTCAGACAGATTGAAGAGGGTTTGCATGGGTCATTCCTACAGGGACGTCAGCATGAGCAACAGGGGTCAGACTCTTTCCACACAGCAGATGCGGCCTGCATTTTCAGCAACACGTACCAAGCACTTGTATGCTTTGATGACCCCCAAAGCCTAGGAAAACTTAAAATAAATGCTCTTTGCTGGCATGAAGAACCTTTCAATTGGACAAAAACATATTTACAGTGGAAAAAGTTTCTTTAGATTTTAAAAATGTTCTTTATACTAAAGTGGGTCTTTGGAGAACCATAAATGGATCTTCTAAAATCGTCTTAAAAAATAAACGTTCTTTGTTGGCATCTTTGGTTCCATGAAGAGCCTTTAACATCCTTGGAAGCTTTCCATTCCATAAAAGGTTCTTTATAGTGGAAAAATGTTCTTCAGATTATAGAAATATTCTTCACACTAAGAAAAAATAACATTTTAACCAAAATGGAACCAAATATTGTTCTTCTATGACATCACTGTGAAAACCCCCTTTGGGAACCTTTATATTTAAGAGTGTAGCCCATTTTGTGATCTTTATTAGAGCATCGCACACATGGTGTGCAAGATCAACCATTAACGTCGTGAGTGTTTCGTAGTTTAGTTTTAAATAGGCCACCAATGTCGTAGATCAAAGCAGCTTAAAATGTAATCCTCTTACAGTCATCGTTCATTTCAGAGACCTTTCTTTTGAACGATTTGTGCTGTTTTCAGTACTTTGGTGTTTAGTTTGAATGTTCTGAAAACGAGAGCACAAACTGCATGCTGCGTAATGCGGTCGACTGGGCTGTTGTCCATAACTGGCAGTGCCTTTGATATTCAAACGAATGAGAAACCATCTGAACGAGCCACTGAAACCTAGTTTTGAATTATTAGTTGGTGAATTTGTCATGCGCAGTGGAAAGTTCTCCTCAGATGGAGGGGCAAAGCCAAGCTGCGGGGTCATGATTGGACGACGGCGGCCTGCAGTCAAGCAAAGAGGCAGTAATGTGTGCGTGCTTAGAGGACGACCTCTGACCCTCTCAGCAGGTGTGAGTGACCGAGCTTTCATGGGAGAGGCGCGCAGAGCATGTGGGGCGGGGACTTGAGAGGGACAGATGTTGTATGGGGAATGCCCCAGGGGAAAGTGTGGCGCTATAGAGGGACAATCGTACAATAGAGAAAGACTCTCACAAACAGGCCTGTCTCCATGGAGACCAGTTGCCGTGACAGCGACAGTGAATGCTCTTGGAGCTGAATGCTATTGGTCCTTCCAACTCTACATACTTTCATATACTCTAGCCAAAACTAAAAGCCTTCAGGCTGTCAAAACTAAAATCTATTATGTGTTCGGTGTTTTAAGTACTTGGCTGATGAACACTTATTATTTCCAAGTCAGATGGTGCCAAGATTGCCTTTAAATATTAAATATTTCCCTCCATATATGAAGAGTTCAGATGCAAACGCCTCTAAGTGATGTTTTTCTTTAAAATAAGCCTTTCTTTCTGGCTACTATGTATAGGTTTCTATGTAAGTACTGGTACTTCTGAATGGGTTGAGGCTGGGATTTAGCACATTTGAAATGAAAGAGAGCATTCACTCAGTATCGTTATCTCATTTTTGACCAAGATGGCTTTTAGAGGCTTTTGCATTGGAACTCTTCATATGAGAGAGAGAGAGAGAGAGAGAGAGGATATAATGTTTAAGAAATATACATTACATACTTTTTTCTTTCTTATTTTGTCAATGACTTAACACCTTTGCACTGATGCAAATGCACTGATATTCATGTACTTTAAAGGGATAGTTCACCCAAAAAAGAAAATTTTGTCATCATTTACTCACCCTCATGTCATTCAAAACCTGTATGAGTTTCTTTCTTATGTTGAACATAGAAGATATTTTGAAGAATGCTGGTAATCAAACAGTTGATGGTCCCCATGACTTTCATAGTATTTCTTTCCCTACTATGGGGACCAATAACTGTTTGATTACCAGCATTCTTCAAAATATCTTATTTTATGTTCAACATAAGAGAGAAACTCATACAGGTTTGGAACAACATCAGGGTGAGTAAATGATGACAATATTTTCATTTTTAGGGTGAGGGGAAAAGCTTTAAGTGTCCGATGCTGAGGTGTCCAAGTACTATTCATATACATTGTATTTTAAATTGTTTTTCTAATACATGTTCAACCATCAATGCTTTTTTAAAAGTGAAACCATGTTAATTTCTAAGTGAATTTGTGCCAGTATTGCTGTTAAAAGTAAATTGCTTAGTAATCTGCCCACTAATTTGGTCTAAACATCAGAACAGCTCATTTCCATGTGTCCTGTTTAACATATTTAGGAGCTAAAGAGCCATGGTGGGTTAATGGCACTTGTGGCAGACAGCAGGGCAGTCTGGGAGGAGATGGGGCTCCGCTGGAGGCCTGCAGCAGTGAACTCACTCTATGAAGTCACTGGCACTGCTTTACACAAGGAACTGTGGAATTCACCGGCCACAGACAATCCCATCACTGGACTGCAGCAGCTCCAAATCCACGGGGAGCTGCAGACACAAGATAAGGATAAAAGCTGCTTGTTCTTAGAACTTTTAAGTACTTGCCAGAAATTTCCTTAGTTCTAGCTTATTAGTGTCAATCAATAAGTTAAGATCCACAAAGACGGCAAACTAGAAGAATACAATGTGTTCAGCCACAGCTTGAGTTTGTACAGAAGACTTTAAGACACACAATCTGATGTGATTTAAAACAATCAGATTTCCCACAGGAACATGCAAATTCCATAACTCATTGCCAAATATGTCATAATTCAGAAGTAACAAACAAACATGAAATACCAAATTTAACATTCAAAGCTCTTTTTGGCAGAAAGCACTGACACAAATCACAGGAGAGAGCTATTTGGGTCTGGATAACTTTAGAATGTTTTATTATAAGGCTTGAAACAACATTTCAGAAGGAAAAATGGCGTGAGGGATGAATTTAATTAGTTTATTAATCATTGCAGAAATTTAAAATAGTAATGCACAAGGAGATGGAGAACTGCAGTGCACAAGTTCAAAATACAGTGCTGCTGAACTGGAACAAAGCCAAAGTGTACAAGTGCTTTCTAATTACAAAATCAATACAAAATGTATTGTCAAAGGGGAAACTTACACTTGGTGGAAAATGCATTGCTTTAAGTGACTAAACAGCTGTTGGTTCCCATTGACTTCCATAGTATGTATACCATATGGCTTGGAACAACTTGATGGTCATTAAATGATGACAGAATTTTCATTTTTGTGTAAATTACCCCTTTAAGTGTGTATTTCTGGGCTCAGTGTAATATGACTGCATTGAGAACTGCGTTGAATGCAGTCAACATCTTTAATTATAGCTAGATGCGGCAGTTAACTTTGTAGCTTGTATTTATTTTTTTTTAAACCTGATCGATACCCTTTCTAGTGAGGAAAATGCACAAATTTCCCTCAGAAATAAAAACAGGACAGGGTCATGAAAGACTCAGGAAAGCTGTAAATTATGAACAGAAAAAAGGCTGCATTTTTTGTTGTTTGCGTGACTTCGCTCAACAAATGCTATTGGTTCATCCAGGTCTCCTCGGCTGGTGCACGCAGTTCCTGACAGCCTAGAGCGACCATTTGTACAGCATCTGTCAGTCTGCTAATGCATGACATAAGTTGAGCCTTGGGTCAGAGAGTGCAGAGAGTTTAGGAAAGCATTGGTCTGGCTGCTGAATAGAATGGAGGAGAGACTTGAACTTTAGCCATTGAGTGAAAAGCCCAGGTCAAGTCAAAAAGTTTTAGCCCTGAATGAACGTCCAGCTTTAGTCATATGTTCATCTGGATTGTTTTCAACACATCCTAGACTTGTGAACAAGCTTGAAGTCTTTACTTTTGTTATTTACTGTAGGTTGTGGGATTGCTGGCACAGTCAGGTTAGATAAAGTACTGATATTTCGTTGACTGTTTAATATGCAAAGACATAGATTGAGGCACTGCTTACTGGTTTTCATGGTGGTCCGAGAGATCTGTCTGTGTGGATTAAGTGGTTCAAAAGATAAATTCTCTCTTTGTTCTCTTCTGGAGCAAATAAGCTGCTTGCCTGGGGGCAAACCATGGCCTTCAAGAGAAAAAGACAATAAATGGTCACAATTTTATTCACAAAGTAGGATGTGTTACAAAAATGAATGATCAGTAGTGTATAAAATTGTCTTTTTTATTATTAGAAAGCAAGACAGACCTCAATCAAGACTGGTGGATAAAAAAAATTCTGAAGGTCAACTTCAGTGAGAGGTCAAAGGGAGCTTAGCTGCAGCATTTTTCAAATGTTATCCTATGGACATTGATGTACTTGAAAATGTGAGTCAATCAGAGGTCATATGTGCCTCTTTTATATGCTGCAAGTGGCAGCTGTAGCCAGTGGGTCTGTTATCTGACACGCTTCAGGCCTCTTTTATGAACTTCACCCTTCTTTATTGGGGAGTGTGCTCACATATGCTGTTTTTCACATCTAAATCACCCAAACTGACAGTGGAGGAGAAGTATAAATGTGGTAATGTGCAGTTAAAATGTGTCTCATTTTTGCAATGAGGAATTTAGAGTGAATTCTGAAATATCTTGACGAGGACAATGAATCTTATCAATATGCATAAAATTGGTCTGTGTCAGTATTGCCAATGCCAAACACTCCTTCCATCTTCCATTGTTTGGATAAACAGACAGTCCCATCCTAAATTCAGGCCACATGTTGCTAGATCCGACTGCTCATGCAGATTTGTTTTGAAAGTGGAAAATGGTTTACACTGCCTTCTGGAAAAGAAGTAAACTTTTTTAAAAAGCAATTTTTAAAACAGGTACTTATAATGGAAAATAATATACTTTAAAGGAATATAATTAAATGCAAAATGAATGTAATGTTTTCAGACACTTAATAGCATATTAATTACAAATAAATCCAATTGAATTATAGTTTAAATTTATATTAAATGCAATTATCTTAACCTGAGAGTGATTGATTGATTGATTGGTTGGTTGGTTGGTTGATTGGTTGATTGATTGATTGATTGATTGATTGATTGATTGATTGATTGATTGATTGATTGATTGATTGATTGATTGATTGATTGATTGATTGATTGATTGATTGATTGATTGATTGATTGATTGATTGATTGATTGATTGATTGATTGATTGATTGATTGATTGATTGATTGATTGATTGATTGATTGATTGATTGATTGATTGATTGATTGATTGATTGATTGATTCATTCATTGATTCATTCATTCATTCATTCATTCATTCATTCTGACCCAAATAAGTAGGAGTTAAGAACCTCTTTTTAAATAGTTTAATAATTCTATTGTCTTTGAGATATGGTTAGTGTGTGTTGGCGAGTGTACTGACAAGCATTTATTATAAATGTACTTATAATAAAGTATATTTTATAAACTAAAATATACTTTAATGTCATTTTTATTGTAACATGTCATGAACTAAAATATATTTTATCTACATGTTAGTAATTAGGAAGTTGAGGTAAAGTACATTTAAAATATATAAAAAATATATTTTATGGGAAGTGTAATTTCTTGTACTACAGTTAAAATTATAACCAAGCACTTAGTCAGTACATCAAAATAAGTGTACTTCTTCAAAGCAAGATTATTAAAACAATGATTTAAAATGTACTTATGTACATTATTACTCGCGTATGTTTTTATATAGTCAAGTGTTCAGAAACAGTCATGAAAGTGTACTCCATTTAAGTGCACTCAAGTACCCTTTTATTTCATTATTATTATATTATCTGCAAGTACAGCTTTTTAAATATAAACTTTAAATATTTGAAGTACGCTACAAGGGCCCATTCAATACAATTACGTCCACTTTTATCACAAGGGCTAGACAAAGAAAATATTTTTATATATTTTAGTGGAACTTTCCACTATTTTTGAAAATAGGCTCATTTTGAGTTTTACCGTTTTCGAATCCATTCAGCCGATCTCCGGGTCTGGCGGTAGCACTTTTAGCTTAGCTTAGCAATTCTGGGATGTAAAAATTTTGTTTTTTATGTTTTTGTCTTGTATCTCCTCTATTAGTCTAACATACTTTCAAATATTATGCCAGTTCACATAATATTTGATAGATTTTAAAGAGATCGAGAGGGATCACAATTCAGTCATTCATAAACTGTCTACATAAGCAGTCAGGATATGGCGATCAGTCCTCTTCACTGTGTTTTTCATTGTAAGCCAAGATAAACACAGAGACCTTATCATAGGGTGAGGGTCCGTGCTTTGGGAGGAGGTTATTCCTTCCAGCCAGCCAGAGACTGATTATTAGGGCAAAGTCCTCCTCCTCTGACATCTTGTCATATTCTTCTTTGGGGTAAAATGGAAAAAACTTCCATTTCCGTTCAGGTTAGGGTGTCCACAGGAAGCTCTGTGTTTTCATATCAACCTGACCAGCCACTGCTCCTCTGACCCACGTAATGTAAATGTGTTTAAATTTCCAGGAAGACCCCTGATCACAAAAACACCCAGCCGTTTGCCTGGATTCCACCCTCGTTTCCCTTTCAGCCGGGACATGGACCAGGACACTCAGAGGTCTCAGATGTCAGAGAAACATTCCTCATGCGCTTCCTACTGCGCAACAATCATAATATCAGTCATCCTCTGCTGAGACAGAAGCTCACAGAGAGCTGAGATGGCAGTCATGCTTTATAGTGTGGTCCGTTGTTTTTGTACACATAAGCGCTTCATCATCTACGGTGGAGATTCCCACCATTGTCCACAGTTTTTCATAGGATGTTTTGGGAGTTATTTATCACATCCCTACTGTCTCTTGGACTGCTTACATGGAGGCTCAAATATATCTGCTTGAACCATAAATCCTGTTTGGCAATGTATTAAAGGCCTTAAAGGAGCCAATGTGTTGGCTGTTGTTATCATCACAACATTTGACAGACAATGCTAGCTTACTAGCGAAGATAAAATAACACTTAACATGTTCTATTGTACAGTTTTAAATGCTTTCATCTTATTTCAGTATTACCAAAGGTAGTGATGCTACTAACTCAACTACAGCATAACATATTTAACTGTTTTCAAAACAGTACAGTTTTTCTACTAACTAGCTGTTTTTGCTAACACTTGGCAGTGCTGCATGAAGCATGACATCTCTGTTTATTGTATGCGATCCAAACAAGTGGACACTGATCACAGCAAATTGGGTGATTTGTTTGAGTCCTCATTCAGTAGTTCTTGAATTGTAAATGTTGCTTTTACATTGTTTTTGCATTTTTTGCAACAAACTGGTCAGTACTGCTGTTCTGTGTTAAAGGTAGCTAGCTTTGAAAGCATAAGATCCCACCCTCCCTGCATAATCACTCTCCAAAGCCACGCTTCTAACAAAACACATAACACAGACAGACCAGAGGATAACCAGCAACATGATGAGAGATAGCGTTGTTGGAGGGTTAAATGCAACACTATCAGATTACCTCATGGCTCATTCACCAGTGAGAGAACATTATAGTACAAAGCGCATAATATTATAATATTAGCGCTCGCTCGGTCTGCAATAGTGTAATGGAACGTGCTGATGACATATCATGTCTGCGCGAACAGGGTGCGCAGATGTATGCAAATACATACATTTACAGGCAGTAGGACAGCCTATCGTAGCCCCCGGACCGAGGAATATGATTGGATGAACAATTTATGGTCTTACGCCTTCCACAGCCGATATAAATAGATATAAACCCATTTAGACCACTTAATTTAGTGATTGCTATCGGGATGTGAAGAGACTTTCAACCAGCATAACAAAATGCTTTTACCCTGCTTTTAAAGTTTTATCTTCTCACCCTGTTTGAGGTCCTCATTGTTTTGTGCCAGATACATTTCTTAAAGTTTTATTCTAAGTATATAATCTGATAATCCTACAATTAAAGATATAATGCCTTTTTGGATAATCTTTAATATAGTCCGCCTTTTTTGTTAGTCAATTGTAAAGTGGGTTACTTCCTTTTTAAAACTCAACTTGCTCAGCAATCCAAAAGTCAACAAGAAATCAAAATTCACTATTTACTTTATTAATGTACATTATTGATCTTTATTATACACATTTCAACAGTGCATGTTATTCTAAAGGAAAGAAATTGTTTGTCTTTGCAATCTTGGTGCGATTCTGGTGAATGCCCACTTTTCATGATCCAATTAATTCCCTTTAGATAAAATCAAGTCTTGCCCTACATATTTTTCTCACTGAATATCCTGTTTCACTTGGAAATACATCACATTATAAAAGTAAAATGGTCTGTAAATGTAGTTTCATGTTTAACTGCAATTTTTAGCAATTGTTCCTCATCAGAGAAAAGAGTGGAAGGCATTTATAACTGAAAATAATACTGAACTCAGTTGTTCCCCTTATTATCTGACTTGTTTTGCTAGCTGATGTTATGTGTGGGAACATGGCGTAAGTTTATTAGTGCGCGCTTTGATCCGATAAAGTCTTACTGTCTGTCTCTCGCAGAGGAGCAAACAAACAGAGCGAGCACTGTGAGCGAGGGCCTGGCGACTGACCACCCTCCTCTGCTCTTCCCCTTCCCTCTCCATGGGTTTGACTCCCTCAGGGCTGCAGAACCAAACACACCATCTCTCACACTGAACATTATCATTGTTCCTCTAATCACACGAACCGTGAACTCTGACTTTTTTGGGTAGGGCCCACACGGCGAGTGGCGTGGAATCGGGGCCGAAGATCGTATCGGGCCGCTGTGCCGTGAATACTGAGGGAAAACTTGTCAGATTGTTTCAGTTGGGCTTATGCCATATCAGATATGAAGCTGCCTCTTTGGACAGGAAATGAAAAATGACTCTGGAATATACTTAAAAGCACTGCTAATAAAGTGAAAATTGCCATTGAGGGCGACCTCAGCGTGTTTGAGCTCCAACATATTCAGCAATCTAAATAAAGCAAAACATTTTCAGATAAGCAAATCATAATTCCTGTTGGTGGTTTGATATAATTTTAAGTGCACTTTCCTGAAACACCCATGCCAAGGCAAGTGTTTAGATAGTCTGCTCAGTGCAGCTGAAAAGCTCATAATGGCACATATAACCTCCATTCATCCTTGTAATTATGACTTCCCACCAGACGTATTTGTCTGAAGCACCAGTTCAGTCATACGGACTGAGAATCAATGCTAGGAATGTAATGTTCCCTCAGCAGGAAATGTGTTTACATCAATGCACATAGTGGGAAATTGACACGGGGCTGCTGAAGGGATCTGTGTTTATGTTGTGGCTGGCACAGCAGCGAGGCTAATAGCGTCAGTGGGCTTCCCGAGCCACACCATGAGTCAGTTTTTCCACTCGGTAGCCACTAAGCAAACAGATCAGCGCTGCTGGACACAGATATGCAGAAAGCACAGGAAGTGCTGCTGTGGAACATCCAGCGGATTTTTGTGTTTCCATTGGTATGCCTCATTAAAGTCTCGCTGTGTTTGTGTCTCACGCAAGTCTGAATGATGACTTAAAGCTTGGACAGATTTGTTGGTAAATGATCTGCATTAAACCAAAAACCTTCTATATTCATCTGACAGCTTGCACATTGCTGTTCCTCATCTTGGGGGTCAGTTCTGAGTGGTCAGTTTGGAGGATGCAGCAGATGCTATGATCTGGCCTAAAGCATTATTTTACTGCTGTGATAAGCTCAGCTGAATCAGCTCAGGTGAATGCCAAAATACGATGCGTCTATACAAATATATGTTGGGTTAAGTCTATATACAGGTTTGAAATGATATAAGGGTGACTAAATGATGACAGAATTTTGATGGGTGAACTATTTAAATTAAACTACTCTGAAAAAGAATGACAATGACTTTCAATTAGGTCTTATTTTCACATAATTATTAAGTAAGACATGGCTTGTAAGTTCTAGAAGGCTCGTCTATACGACTGAAATTGTAAATGCAGCCTTGGTGAGCATAAGAGACTTCTTTCAAAAACCTTTAAAAAATAATAATAATCTTACTGACCCCAAAATTTTAAATGGTAGTGTACACCTTCTGAAAAATTAATTTTGAACTCAATGTAAATATTTATGCCAAAGCTTAAACCAGCACAGATAGCACCTGGTCAAGTTTCACCTCAGATGGTTAGTGAATAAGATGTTGGTTTTTCCCTAAAATGCCACAAGCTCTTTAGTGAATTCACCCTTATAGTTACTTAGGATAAAAGCATCTGTTAAATGGCTACTTACTAGAAATACTCATTAGGAGAATGTTCCTGCTGTCTTTATCTGTACTGATTAGTCTCAGATGGTTGCTGTTTAAAGGTCCTAAGATTATAGCTCTCCTTAGAAAGTGGTGTAAATCTTCACTAATTGTCATTGTGACAGCTTTAGGGAGAGTGTGTAAACAGAACTGCTCTGGCTCATGGACTGAAGGCATGTGTGACCCCGTCTGACTGCTCTGGGCGGATGAGAGCTCCTGGCCTGAGTAAGATAAGAGCAGAGAGACTCTGACTAAGACCAAGACCCACTTCCTGTCCTAAACCACTAACTCAACAGTTTTATTGTCATTCTGAGAACCTATCCTTTCTTCTTTCCCTTTCCTGTCTGCTTGTGCATGCTTGAGCCTTCATTAAGATTGCATTTTGATTACTTCTGCAAATATGCAGCCAAATTGCACCGATTGCATCAATTCTGTCAAAGTTGTTCTCAGTCTAGCTTAAAACGTACTATATTGATAGTATAGTATAAAAACAGTGTTGGTTAATAGTATTGATTCAATTATTCACATTTAATCGTACTTAAAAGTAAAGATTTGTCTTCTTTTTTTTTTTTACTGACAGATTGTGCAACTTTGTTCAATCAGAATTGTCTTAAATATACTTTTAAACACTCTAGGACACACCAGATGTTAAACTAATAGCAATATCCTGAAATTGTTAGCTGAAAATGTTGGTAACACTTAGACCAATTCTAACTAGTTGCTTGTTAGCATGCCTATTATTAACATATTGGCTATTTATTAGTACTTATAAAGCACATATTCTCCATGACCATATTCTACATCCCTAACCATACCCAATATCTAACCTTAACAACTACTTTACTAACTATTAATAAGCAACACATTAGGAGTTTACTGAGGCAAAAGTCATAGTTAATGGTTTGTTAATAGCGAGAATTGGACTTTAAAATAAAGTGTGATCAAAATGTCAATCAGCATTTGATTTTATTGTTGTTTATCATTTGAATATAGATGTCTTCAGACTGATCATCAACCATGATCACGCTTGAGTCAATTTAAAGCAATATCTATAATTAACACAAAGTTGCTTTAGGTCAAAGACTGTGTTTTGGTGATTAATGAAATGTCTCTTCCCAACACCAAATAGCTATACACTCTCAGAAAAAAAAAGGTACAAAACTGTCACTATGGCGGTACGAATATGTTTTTTAAGTACTTAAATGTATGTTTGAGGTACTACTATGTACCATTTAAGGGTTAAAAAGGAACAAAACTGAACCATTTCATTTTTTTACATTAGGTTAACACCCTAGTGACTGCTTTGTACCTTTTTTCTGAGAGTATAGTTGTGTCCCAATGCAATGTTTACTTAGATCTCAGTGGCTATAAAATTTCATTTGAAAGGTGTAATTTGACATTTGACATGAATATATTCATTTGCATGTCATTCATCAGAGATGTTTATAAAAATGATATGTGAGTTTTGAGTGTTTTAAGTTTCAGTCTATAGCGAGAATTGGACTTTAAAATAAAGTGTGATCAAAATGTCAATCAGCATTTGATTTTATTGTTGTTTATCATTTGAATATAGATGTCTTCAGACTGATCATCAACCATGATCACGCTTGAGTCAATTTAAAGCAATATCTATAATTAACACAAAGTTGCTTTAGGTCAAAGACTGTGTTTTGGTGATTAATGAAATGTCTCTTCCCAACACCAAATAGCTATACACTCTCAGAAAAAAAAAGGTACAAAACTGTCACTATGGCGGTACGAATATGTTTTTTAAGTACTTAAATGTATGTTTGAGGTACTACTATGTACCATTTAAGGGTTAAAAAGGAACAAAACTGAACCATTTCATTTTTTTACATTAGGTTAACACCCTAGTGACTGCTTTGTACCTTTTTTCTGAGAGTATAGTTGTGTCCCAATGCAATGTTTACTTAGATCTCAGTGGCTATAAAATTTCATTTGAAAGGTGTAATTTGACATTTGACATGAATATATTCATTTGCATGTCATTCATCAGAGATGTTTATAAAAATGATATGTGAGTTTTGAGTGTTTTAAGTTTCAGTCTAAGTTGGACACAAGTACTGATGCCATTTCTACTTGCCCAGCAGCCCTCAAGTACTGCATTAAGATGACAGGAACCATTTTATCCTACTGTTTGAGTTAGTGTGCTTGTAGATGTTATCATCTAAAAATAACAAGGAGAGATGTTTGTTTTGACATCAGGAGAGAGCAAGGCTTTTTTTTCTCTCTCCAGCAAGTTTGCCATGAGTTTGTTTTTTGTCCACACAGTGTGCGGAGGGCGGCAGAGAAATGTCCTGCTGTCAGCAGCAGCATGGTTTGGCACAGAGGCACGAACGATCTCACCTCAGCATCGAGGCCTTTCTGGTAGCAGGAGAAACGGGCTGATGTCAGGGGTCAGAGAATGGTACTGAGCACTGATTACTGACCATCATCCGCTGCCATGACACATTTGAGAAATATCATCAAAACTCTCAGAGAAAAAGCTAGTTTAAGAACCACAATATCACAGTCCTCATTTTACTGTCAGATGAATTTTCATACTCTGTGTGAATAGATCTGTAGGGATGCATTGTTTTGATTCAAAGTCTTGTTGGCGGTGAATATTCGCTGAATAGGCCTTTACTTAGCCAAGCATATTAAGAGCTGACAGAACTAGTTACACATTAGCATCTGTTTATTTTATTCATGCCACCAAATAATGATCCTACTGAATGTGAATGAGAGTATCTCAACCAGAAACCTGCTGCTGTTCTGCAAGCCTATTATAATGTAGATGAGATACAATGGCATGGTAAAAGCACATTTACAAATCAATATACTGCATAAGAATGAGCATTTGATTGATTAGATCTGAAAGTATCTGAGATGTGAATGCTGAACTTTCTAAGATGGGAAGGGTGGTATAAAGTAAGGCAGGGAAAGAGGGTTGCAGGAAACAGTCATCTCTAGAGACGTTTAGATAAGAGGTAGGACAAAGCTCTGGGTTCCAGTTTCCTGAGAGACATCCCTCTTTGTGTGCTTAGATGTTTGATTTTATGAGGCCAGTCTGTACTGCTAATGGCTGTTCTACAGAAACAGTATTAGGTAACTAACTTTCAATGGATTGTAGCCTATCAAAGAAATATGCATTATATTTGTAATTATTTGAGAAGGAAGGATTAAAAGACTTTTATTGATTTATTATGTGAGTACTGTGACTGTACTGGTTTAGCTTGTGTTGTTGTTCAAAAATGCAGCTTAAAAATGAAGGCTTTTTATTGGCATTGATAGTTCCATTCTTCTTTTTCTTCACACTAAGAAAAAATATTATTTTGAGAACTTTTAAAATCTTCCTTTTGGAACCTTTCACATCTATGGAATCTTTCCATTCCATAAAGGTGGACATAGGTATAAAGTATTCTTGACATTAAGAAATGTTGGTCACACTTTATTTAAAGCTCCAATTCTCACTATTAGCAAACCATTAACTACAACTTTTACCTCAAAGAACTCCTAATTTGCTGCTTATTAATAGTTAGTAAGATAGTTGTTAAGGTTAGGTATTGGGTAGGATTAGGGAATTAGAAAATAGTCATGCAGAATATGTGCTTTATAAATACTAATAAACAGCCAATATGTTAATAATAGACATGCTAATAAGCAACTACTTAATAGTGAGAATTGGTCCCTACACTAAAGTGTTACCGAAATGTTCACTGAAAGGTTCTTTGGGGAACCCAAAATGGTTCTTCTATGACATCTCTGCGAAAACCCACTTTTAAAACTTTTATTTTTAATAGTGTAGTAGTTCACAAGATTACTGAAAGATTAAAAAGAAAATGTTACAAATCCAACTAGGTTGGTAAGTAATACAGATTTTTCTTTTTAAAAGTCCTACAATTGATATGTTAACTGACAGTACCTGTAAAAGGTACTCCGCTCCACCCGTCACATGATTCATTTGTTCTCAGTAACGGTTTTGTGCCCCAGGTGCTCTTGTGAAACCCCTCAGCACATAGAAAGAATTTGAACCACTTTGTTACTTCTTAGCCGCTTCTTTTTTTTGTCAAAGAACAGTGAGCATCGTTGTTCGGCAAACCTACATTGCAGATTAAAGACCAACACAGTGATTAGCACTGCTATCAGGAGGACCTGTGGATAAAACCTCCCTCTGAAGCTACTGGAGATAACTATTCCAGCACTGCACTGGTGCTGTGTTACAGAAGAATAACACTATAACTCATTCAAGATAGATACACCCAATAAAACCGGGGGTCACAGATATTCTGTATGTTGGCTGTTTATGTGAAAGTTCACTTGATTGCTATTTAATATCCGAGGGGACCCTTGTTTCAGCACATTCCAGGCTGGGTCAGTCAAACTCCATGTGTGGATTTAAGTCAGTGGGGAGAGTGCAGGGATTTGGGACAGTGCCTGTGTTTGGACTGATAAGGGGGGGTGTTAAGGCGGGATGTGTCTCTGTGTCACATCTCTTCTAAAGCGTACAAGTTTCTGCTGAGAAAAATACTCCACTGCAATGTTGAAAACAATCAGCTTTTATTTTTAATTTGCAGTTTTATTTTCCAATTACTTTTTCTAACTCTTAGCTTATAGTTACAATATGGCATACAATATTTTTTACAGTGTGCATTTGGAAAAATATCAAAATGACATTATTGTACAGACTTTATAGTATATATTAAAAATCTTTATTATAAATAAATATTATAAAGTCCGCAGTCGGAGACCTTCACATGCTCTGACATTGTAGCTTGTGTTTGGGTGACCTGAGTTCGAACCCGGTTTGGGTCATTCCCTGATCGCACCCCTTCCTTCTCCCCATCATTTCCTGTAACTGTCCAATCAAAAAGGCAAAGTCCCCAAAATTAAAATAAATAAACTGGTGGTCATGTTGAGACAACTAATTGCTAGATCAACAGAACATATGGTTTCATATCTGTATCTACACATTCAAATGTAAGACAAACAATGCAAATCCAGGCTGTATATATATATAGTTAGCTTTTTCTTTGGATTTTACAATGAACATCAAGTGGTGACCCTGGACAGCACCAAAAAACAATAGTAAACAAACATTCTTAAAATCAAGCATGAAAATGTATTAACCCTTGTGAAAAAAAAAAAAAAAAACATTTCAATGGCATCCAGTAAATGTTTGGTTACCCACATTCTTCAAAATATCTTTTCTGTTCAACAGAAGAAAAAAAATCATACAGGTTTAAAACAAAATGAGTGCGAGTAAATTAAATTTTCATTTTTGGATGAACTGTTGTATCCGATGTGCAATTTTGGTATTGTACCTCAAAGCTGTCACAGTTGCACTACTGAGTGGAGTGCGGAGCAAGGAACGGAGGGAGACAAGGAGTACATCAATCCAGAGAATTTTAATATATCAAGAAAACACGGAAAACTCACGTAACACATGTAGACATGAACAATACCGGACGCTGAACTGAAAACAGGGAACACCATTTAAACACATGACAAGACGAGGGGATGACGAGACACACCTGGGATCAATGGAAATAAACGGGGAACACCTGGAATTAAATCAACATAATCAGGACAGGAACAGGAAACTAACCAAATATGCTCCTCATCCTCCTCCTTTGGTTACAGGGGAACTGGGCAGCCGGCGGGCTTGTCGTTGCGGTGACCGGTGGCTGGAGGATGCCTCGGCTGGTGGGCTGGTTCTGGCTAGGGGCCGGACGCTCTCCAGACACCGGAGGATTCCTTCCCTCCAGCTTAGTCCCGTGGTGTCTGGGAGGTCCATGGGGCGATGGTAATTGGCCCTGTGCCAGAACAGCGAGTTGAGGGTGGAGTCATCCAAGGCCATAGCCGTGGCAAGCCTGCAGAACTCCCAGGAATACTCAACGAAGGGGAGATCCATGCAAGCTAAGGCGGCAAACTTATGGAAAAATTTCCATAGCCGCGGGGAAAACAAAACTTTCAAAATGGAAAAAAAACAGTAAGAAGAGGCGCCACTCACTTTCAGTCTGGTCCGGTATTCTGTCACGGTTGCACTACTGAGTGGAGTGCGGAGCAAGGAACGGAGGGAAACGAGGAGTACATCAATCCAGAGAATTTTAATATATCAAGGAAACACGGAAAACTCATGTAGCACATGTAGACATGAACAATACCGAACACTGAACTGAAAACAGGGAACACTATTTAAACACATGACAAGACGAGGGGATGACGAGTCACACCTGGGATCAATGGAAATAAACTGGGGAACACCTGGAATTAAATCAACATAATCAGGACAGGAATAGGAAACTAACCAAATAATCTTTTAATAATCTTTTGTCATGCTTTAAAGAAGTGCTCCTATTTTAATGTCTTGACTAGCTGCAATGTTATTCAATATTACATTTAAAGTTAATATATTTTAGATGTAAATTTCAACTTCATTGTTACAAATACATGACATTCGAGTTTTTAATTGAAATGACATTAAAGTATATTTTAGTTTACCATGAATGTGTACATTCAGCAGTACACTTTAAGCACATTTCAAGAGTAGTTATGAAATTACACAAACATGTACTAAAAGTCCTATTTTAATGGGTCAAACGATAGGTTACTATTTCTGTACTCTTTTTAAAAGTATTAAAAGTAAGTTCTTTTTCATAAGGAAATATTGTCTGTATGTCCAATAGTATGCACAATTATTATCTTATCATGGGTGGAAAAGCAAAATGGATCATTTTGGTTTTAAGGGTGTCTTGGATTTTGGTAGTTTCATACTCAGGGCAGTCAGTAATTTAGCCCACAAAACACACAGTGGTCAGCAAAAACCACATTTATCTTTTTTGCAAGTGAACCCATATTTAAAGTCTTTCACTTTTTACCTTGCATAGCTTGTTTATAGTTTTTGAGGACAAAATCACACAACCCATGCACGTTGGTGTCAAATGACAGATACATTTGCACAAAAAAACTGTTTTGTTTTAGCTTTCTTGAACAAGAAAACAACCATTTTGGGGTCACAACTCACCAGCTATAAAGCACTGTTCAGGAATTAACCCTCACATCCGAATATGCAGTTTGCATGTCTCTGTGTAGATGACTGACCCTCAAAGATCTCTATCACATCTCTGTGCATTGCTGGTGATGTTAATGATTGGGTGTAATGGGGAGACTGCATTGATTGTAGAGCCGTTCCCAGGGTCCGTCTCTCCAGGGAGTGATCTGAATTATAGTGTGGATCTCTCCACCATCATTACAGCCAATGAGACGCACAATAGGTCAGGGAGATGAGATAACATTGTCTGCTGGGGAGCCGCAGGTGGGAAGCTCAACAGGGCATTATTAGGTGTCCTGGTCTCAGGGTATAGCATTGCTCTTAGCCTCAGGGGCTCTGCCCCACCATCTGCCATCACACTCTCTCTCTTTCCC
>NW_015547688.1:2546659-2559683 GCF_001515605.1 Sinocyclocheilus anshuiensis
AGACATGCTCATGCACATCCTCTTTACAGCATGATTCACATCTGCAATCAATGTTCCTCTGGTCACTTTGAGTGAAATGTATGATAAATTTGCACTTGCTTCTTCTGTCATCAAGCTGTACACACAAAAATTCATGTCCTGTATCCAAGAACTTCTGGTTCTCCAGAGCCGCTCCCTAGTCTGTCTCTTATGATTTTTGTTCTTTGAAACAAATGCTGTCTGTCAAATAACAAAGGAACAGCAACAGCATCAGAACAGTAGATAACAAAGAAAGCTGTAAGTGATATCACCACATAAAGCCTCTCGTTGCAGTTTGACCTGTTTCCGCATTTGTTCTCTTTGTTGGGTCTATTGAGCGTAAAACAGTTGGAAAACAAAAAGTACTTGCATGTGTCTGTCCTCAAGTTACCCCCAGTTGAGTTTCAAAAACAGTGAAAATTAAATCTTACAAGCATTTTAGACACCCTGGAGCTTGAGAGATTGATAGAAACTAACAACAACTTCACTCCAATAGCACCATGTTGTTAAGACACAAAAAAGTCTTCGACATGCATCTCTTTATTTTAATTGTAAATGTTCAGTAAACACCAGGCAGCACTGAGCTCTTGAATGGCGGTATAACAGTCTGTTTGGAAATCCATTAATTGTTCAGGGAAAAGGAAGTGCTCTTGTAAGTGAGAGACCATTATATAAGAATGCAAGTGTGGCGGAAGAAGCTTTCAGTACCAAAATTTACATTCAAATGGCTAACAGGATGAAGACAAGAGAGCACCTGCAAACATCACAGCAACATGGTATCTCTGTGAGTTTAATTTATTTATAATAATGATAATAATAATAAGAAGAAGAAGAAGAAGAAGAATTGGTTGATAAAACAAAATTAATAAAATTATGTTTTCCAGATATTGTTTCAATTCTTTATTTTGTATTTTAGTACAAAGACAAATGCAAGCTAACCACTAAATTTAGCATACAACATATTATCTTTATAATATCACACTTAAAGTTTTTTTTCCAGTAAGTGTAAACATTCACCACTGTTCAAAAATTTGGGGTCTGTAAAATGTTTTAAATGTTTTTGAAAGAAATCTCATATGTGACCCTGGACCACAAAAGCAGTCATAAAGTAGCACGGGTATATTTGTAGCAATAGCCAACAACACATTGTATGGGTCAAAACTATAGATTTTTCTTCTATGTCAAAAATCATTGGGATATTAAGAAAAGATCATGTTCCATGAAGATATTTTGTAAATTTCCTACCGTAAATAAATCAAAACTTGAATAACAAAACAAAAAAATTTTTTGATTAGTAATATTTGTTGCTAAGAACTTCATTCGGACAACTTCAAAGGTGATTTTCTCAATATTTAGATTTTTTTTTCACCCTCAGATTCCAGATTTTCAATTAGTTGTATCTCGGCCAAATATTGTCCTATCCTAACAAACCATACATCAATGGAAAGCTTATTTATTCAGTATAAATCTGCATTTCGCATTTATTTGATGAATAATGCATTTATTTGATGAATAATACAGTAAAAACAGTAATATTGTGAAATATTATTACAATTTAAAATAAGTTTTTTTTTTATTTGATTATATTTTAAAATGTAATTTATTCCTGTGATGCAAAGCTAAATTTTCAGCATTACTCCAGTCTTCAGTCAGAAATCGTCAGAAATCATTCTAATATACTGATTTGCTGCTCAAGAAACATTTCTTATTATTATCAATGATGAAAACAGTTGTGCTGCTGAATATTTTTTATTTTTTTTTAAACGGCAATACATTTATTTCAGGATTCTTTGATGAAAAGAAAGTTTTAAAGCATTTATTTGTAATATAAACCTTTTGTAACCTTATAAATGTATTTACTGTCACTTTTCATCAATTTAATGCATCCTGAATGAAGCTCAATTAATTTCTTGTATATTTGTACATAGCATACATAGCTTCCTTTGTATTTTTGGAAGGTGGTCCCTCTCAAAGGGCGTCACCATATTCGGGGGTCCTTGGCTTCAAGCAAGCAAGTAAGCTCTTGCTATGCTTGAGATGAAGAATGGTGGTGGTGGTTTTCATCTCCAGGTTTGGTGTATGGATCAAATTATCCTGGGTGTCACTCAGTATAATATGTGGTGCATCCTGCACAAACTGTTTCTTCAGGTAGAACGGCTGGTCAGAGCGTGAACCTGTCAGCGGACTGCTTTTTGCACATTGTGCCCAGACCTCCAGTCCTGGCCATCCTTTGATCTGAGGCCAAGATGTCAAATCAGAGATGATTCCTCTAACACACGTGTGGACCATCACTCCAGATGTGACACACAGCAGAACATCAGGGATATTGAATTAAGGCTTGTTGTCTGGCCTGCAGGCTTCAGAGCACGAGGGTCATTATCTCTATGTGGACAATCACAACATAACAGCTCAGAAGAAATCCAAAAACCACCGTGGGACCTTCACAGCTTCTTGGTCACATGGTGACTGTACTTTAAAACAGGCAAAACACTGTCTTCTTAAATGTCGTAATGGTGGTACCCTTTGAAGATCTCACATAACAGCTGTAAGTGTTCCTACCTGTTTTGATTTTCAACATGCCAAGCACATTTTTCTCGTTCTCAGTCAATTTTCCGTGTTTTATAAACATCCAGGAACTGCAGACTTGCTGTCTACAAGACCAAAAATTGTGCAACAAACTGGTAGTATGATTTGGGTTGCGTCTGGGAAAATACTAAAAAATTATTAAAGCAACTCACCTCGTGCTCCCACACGTGGTATATTCGTCAGTAACAGACACCTCAAACCTGATCTGTGACCTCTGAACCCTGGCTAACATGCTTAGAATTGCTAATTATCAACATATCCCGCATTTGAACCATGTCGCCATATATCCTGAGACTGTTCTCGGCTTCTTTCCATTCATTAATCTTGCAAACATGCCTAATGGTGGGCTGTTTGGAGTGCCTGGTTGTCTTTGGCCTTTCTGCCATCTTGCTTTGAATGGGTGAAATGGATAAGCATCTAGGCCAGATTTGTCGCAGGATGGTAGATGCAGTAGATGCGCTTGTGCACGTCTTAGAGGCTAATGATTTTAGCAGATGACCCCACTCTGACCCTAAACACAGCCCTATGCCCCAGAAGACCTCCAATATCATGATTTACGCTTGTCTGGTAAACAAAACGGCTAAAGACGGGCTAAAGCAGCACAGCACATTAGCGCAGGAATGCTAGTCTGACACTGCACAGACTACATTATAACATAGACCAGTTGTCAATTATATAAAGAACTATTTAGCCATTGTTCTTTTTCATAATCTAATAATAATATAGAAAAATAAGGTAACACTTTAGTATAGGGAACAAATCTCACTATTAACTAGTTATTAGCATGCCTATTATTAATATATTGGCTGTTTATTACTTATAAAGCACATATTCTGCATGACCATATTCTACATCCCTAATCCTACCCAATACCTAAACTTAACAATTACCTTACTAACTATTAATAAGCAGCAAATTAGGAGTTTACTGAGGCAAAATTTGTAGTTAATGGTTTGTTAATGGCGAGAATTTGACCTTTAAATAAAATGTGACCAAAAAGGACAAACTGTAATATGCATAGTTTTTTTTTTTTTAATACATTTTGATTGAATGAGCCATATTTGGCCCTACTGTAAAATAGTGACAAAACACACCTATGACTGCATGTTATTAATATTATCTTATAATTAATAATATATAATAATATACAACAAATTTATGATGCTTGGCAACCATAAAAAGGGTTGAACTGTATTATTAGAATAATTGTTCGTTCTGATTTTAAGTATTTGCAGTTCTACTCATAATTTTGGCAGATTATCCAAGATGTTAATAATTTTACCAAAATAAGAGGGATCATAAAAGAAAATAATAACTGAATTTACACAAATAGACTTTTGAACTAGTGCATTTGTGTAAATTCTCTTATTTTGTCTTGTGAACTATGTGCAAACATCTGTTGTGTGAAACAGCTTTGCCAGGATGATACTAAAAAAATAACATGCAATTTTTATGATCCTTCTTATTTTGGTAAAATTATTAACATATTGCCTATTCTGCAAGAGGTATGTAAACTTGTAAGTAGAACTGTATTTAACATTGTGTCTTTTGTCCATTCACATTAGCAACACTATGATTATTGGTCACTTTACCAGTGATAAAATCGTTATAACTCACAGCCTGTCGTAGCTTATCGCTTCATTATTATATAAAAGATTGTATATTATTTAATGTGTCTATTACGTTTTTATTATGTTTTTTAAAGGAAAATACCATGATCTTCTCATATTCATATATCTATGCTGAGTTAATGTAAATTTAAAGATCAGATAATTTTTGTGGTATATGGGACTGGTTGTGGGAATTGAGTGAAGAAACAATGTCTTCAGACAGCGGTGACAGACGTGCACTGTTTTCAGAAACAGAACAAGTCGAGCTGTCAGGTTTAAGAGGCCTAATCTTATCAAAGCGCTTGAAAAAGAGGGCCGGGGCAACACTACGACTGTCTCAACGGGTGTGAAATGTCACAAAAACGGCGTTATGTGCCACACATTGTGGCTGAGAGTACTTTTTAAAAAACTATGCTAATTTTCAAGATTTATGTTAGAGTTCAGTTAAAGGAAACATATTATGCCCCTTTTTACAATATGTAATATAAGTCCCCAGAATGTGTCTGTGAAATTTCAGCTCAAAATACTCCACAGATCATTTATTATATCATTTTGAAAATGCCTATTTTGAGTGGAATTAGAAACACGCTGTTTTTCGGGCCTGTCTCTTTAAATGCAAATAGGCTGCTGCTCCCCGCCCCCTTTTCCAGAATAGAGCTATTACAGCTGGTACCTGCTAAAACACATCTGAAAACGCTGAAATCATGCGTTTTAAACCATATGAGTTTAAATTTCTGATATAAGGTTTTCTGAGTGCACACATCCGAAGCACACGGACAGAACTGTGAGATCTGTGTGGCAGGCAGCAGCAGTATACAGTAAATAAATCAATAAATCCACTGCTCTCTTGTCTCCTCTGAGGCTGGGACTGTAAATAGTGTTCTGTGCTTGTCTGTGCTGCCAAAGACAGAACAGTTAGCATGTTTTGCTTAAACTTTCGCCATGGCATTAGAACTGGTACACCATTGTTGCTTGCGAAAACAATTACGGCGCCGTGGGTGTAAACTTACAGATTAAGGGGCGGTAATATTATAATGAGATCCCTTTGCCGCTTCACCAAGGGAGCGAAATCAGATGCGCTCGTTTTCTCAGACGCTTGCAGAAAAAGGCTTACTAAAACAAAGTTACTGGGTTAATCTTTTTCACGTTTCCTTGGTTGGTAGATGCACCGAGGACCTGATTATAGCACTTAAAACCTGAAAAAGTCAGATTTTCATGATATGTCACCTTTAAAGTATTGCCACACTCTGCACTACAGTTTCCTGCATAATGCAACAGCTGAAACAAATAAAAAATATATATATCTGAATTTAATACAATGTAATCTATGTTAAATAATGAAACTGTGTCATTCTTCATGTCCTTGTCATCATCTTTTCTCTTATTTTGGTGAAAGCAGCTCATCCTTTTCCACAATGCCTGCTGTTTACTGTCCTGGTGATCTACCACCTGTAAATGTCATTCATACAGCAGTGCTGCCGGAAAACAGTTTGCATGCGTCTGAGGTCATTGAAAATAAATAGTTGGAAGGAAAGGCAGAAAAAAATAGAACCGGGGGCCCACAAACCTCTGGTCCCTGTTTCTGCAGGAGCCCTGCTGGGCACCATAAGGCCTCTGTTTTGCTTTCTGCCATTTCATTCTCTGAGATGAGGCCATTAAAAGCTGAGCAAACAGAGAGCAGCCCCCATGTACTAACAACTCACTCGCCCAATACACGGATTGTCAAATGGGCAGAATTATGAGCAGGATACCGGCTCAATGCTTCAGTGCAGAGCTGGACTAGTAAATGATGCTAATTATGGTAAGTGCTGTATTAGTGTTCAGTGTCAGCTTGACAGAGTGGGTCTGGGTTTCTGTGAGGACAGCAGAAAGCTTTGGGTTCTGAAGGATAAAGCTCAGTCCTAATGATCCCAATGCAGTCTAATCTGAGCTTGTCAAGGGCAGACCGGAGGGCAGGTGATGTGCCTCTTGTTGATGGGCCGTTCATTTCAGGACTCTCATGTACTGTTAGGGCTGCACAATTAATAAAATTTCTAATCGCGATTACAATTATGGATGCCACAATTACGTAATCGTTCAAAGCGGCAATTAATCGTTCAAAGTCCACTTATGTTATTCTGCACGCTTAAGATATGTTTTTTTCTTTCTACATGTTATCTTAAGGGTTTTTCAATTGTTTTCGTTTTAGTATAACATTATAATACCATTCATATTTTTACTTTGTTTATAATTTAAAGAAGAAACCAATCCGATGTATATAATTTGACATTTGAGGCTTAATACTATAGAAAAGCACTAAAGTGTTTTCAGCTTGTTTATTTTCATATAAAAATACGGCATGCAGTTGCATCAAACAATGGTATAAACATCATTCAATGTAAATTGTGATAATCGTAATTAATAATCGCAATTACAATTTCAAGGGAATAATCGACAATTATGATTTTTGTCATAATCGTGCAGCCCTATGTACTGTTTTACCTTTTGGGAACTGACACAAATGTTTTCTTCCTATCTTACAAAAGGCATTTGCAAACATTCCCATGCAGCACTAACAGAGAGTGTCCCCGTTTTTAATCTTTTCTCTTTTCAGTTCTTCTCTTCATTTCTCATCTCCTTGCATCTCTTTTCTATTTTCTCTTCTCTCCTCTACTCTTTATGTCTTGTCTGGGCTCACCTCGTCTTCTCATGTATTCTCATTTCTTCAATTTTCTTATTGTTTCTTGTCATCTCTTTTCATGTCTCATCACTTCTTTTATTATTTTGATTAGTTTTGTTTTGTCTTGTCTCTTGTTTCATATTGTTTCTTCATCTCATCTCATCCCATTTTTTCTTTTTTTTTGCATCATTTCATCTCTTTTGTCTCCATTTCTTTACTTCTATCAATGCATTGTTTCATCTCATTTTGTCTCTAATTTTTCATCTCTAATTTATTATCTTCTCTTAATTTTTTTCTCATCTCTAGCCTTCTCATTCTCAGTGTCTTCTTCTTTTCATGTTTTGTCTGGTCATCTCTTCATGTCTCAACTCTTCTTTTATCATTTTGTTGAATTGAGTTCTGTATTGCTTCTTATTTATTATTGTTTCTTATTAATGTTTCATTAGTTTGTTTCTCATCCCATCTATTTTTCTCTTCTCTTATCATTTAATCTCATCTCTTCTTTCATGTCCTGTTTTATCTCATCACTGAAATGTTATGTTCTTTACTACTCTTGTTTCATCTCATCACTGGTCTCTTCTGTTTGCTTCTTTTCTTTTATAATTTTATTTCATTTATTTGCATCATTTACTCATATCTCATCTCTTCACATTTCTTCTTATCTTCTTTTCTCATCTCATCCCATCTCTTCATATTATTTTGTCTTGTTTTGTCTCATTTCTTCTGGTCTCTTCTTTTCTTGGGGATTTGCTGGTTCAGTAGTAAAGACAGCATGTTTCCTACTGAAAGGGTCTGTAAGTCTTACCAGACCATGAAGGAGTTTGTTTAGCTGAGATTTAGAGGCTCAAATCCTGTGAGTCAACAAATGAATGAGCTGGAAAGGTCCTCCTGGGTCTCTGTCTCCCCCTCACAGTATTCCATTGAAACAGAAGGCAGCATAGAGGAGCATTACATCATGACAAGGAAACATTTGCCAACCTTGTGCATTATTCCTTGAGTGCAAAAACGTGTGTTGGATTTATAGCTGTTCCAAGTAAGAAAAATATCACAAAACATATCTGAACCTACAATTTATTATTTCACAACTTACACTTCAGTAAACACTAAATAACCATCTCCAAATGTTGAACTGTTCCTGCCAAACTACAGGGTAATATTAGTGCTCTTGGCTTGCAGTTCAGGTGTTGCTTTATCTGTCAAAGTGTCCTTATCATTGTCTTGCACAATGGTGTTATTGTTCATTTCTTGAGCTGACCTCAATGCAGACAGCCTAACAGAGTCTGACTGTGAAAAACCGCAGCAGTATTGTCTGACATGCTTAACGAATCCAGGACTTTGGTCCAAGCAGATAAGGAAGACAGCAAGCGAACATGAATGCTTACAACTTTATTATCATTTATATAGTCACATCTGTGCACTGTGCACACTTCAGTAAAAGATCAGACACCTGTGCAATAAAGCGGTTTATGATAAAGAAATGTTAACTGTGCCACACCATCTCACCTCCTTCGAGAACAATGGCATTAATTTCCTTTCCTGAGCAGGCTATGTTAGGTCTTTATTAGTGGAGCCAGGGCTGTTTATGGCTCCTCATAAAAGAATGGAAATTAAAGAGGCTATGTGATAGGTTTTACACTGTGTATATCTCCTGCTGTTTTATACTGTTTCAGTGACTGTAGTTTATCTTTTAACAGACCAATATAGATTTTTATATCTTCACCATATATTCCCAGAGGATATTTTTTGTTCAGGGGTTGCTCGGGTGTTACAGTCATATTGACTTTGTCACAGTCGTTTCTCTTGACATTCTTATTCTTAAAAATAAGAAAAATGTAAATAGAAACAAATGAGGCAATTAAATTAAATTAAAAAATAAAATAAAATAAAATAACAACATAACATAACACAACACATAACATAACATAACATAACATAACATAACATAACATAATGATTGATCTCTGTGAAAAATGTTGAAAATTTTGGCAAATCTGAGCAGTTTGATTAAGATATCCGTCTCTACAGGAGACCCATGAGGTATCTCCAGCAATCTTCTTCCTTTTTTTTTCTTTTTTTTTTTTGGTGAAAAGCAGTACACCTCAGCATAAGTCTTCAGTTACTCTCATTAATGTGTAGCATAAACAATTATACCGTAAGGAGATCTGATTTGTACATCTGAGATGTATGGGCTGTCTCTGAGTAAGCTCATTTGCATATGTTCTGAATTGTAAAAAAGAGTCCAGAACTGGAAATATAATACTTTTTTCATTCCATCATAATTTACTCACCTGATGTTGCTCCAAATCTATATGAATTTCTCTCTTATGTGGAACACAAACAATGATATTCAGAAAAAAAAATGTCAATGGGGTTCAACATTGTTTTAGTTCCAACTTCATTAAATCAACAATAATAAAGTGATGCAAGTTAATACAGTCATACAACGCTCTCAGAAAAAAAGGTGCATAAGCTGTCACTGGGGCAGTATCCTTTCAAATATACACCTTAGTACCTTATTTACCTATAAAGGGTGCATTTTGGTACCTTATAGGTACTTATTAGTACTAAATGGTACATATCAGCACCCTTTGAATTGGTACTGCCCCAGTAATGCTTTTTTACCTTTTGTTTCAGAGAGTGATGTTTGAAACATAGACTAAATGATGACAGTTTTTCATTTTGGTTGAACTATCCCTTTAAATATCGTCATACATATCATAAATAGTTTAAACAGAAGTCCTGACAGCTCAGAACATGTGAACAGTTACTTGTTTATGCTTGAGACGGTTCCTGAGGGCTTAGATCCTCATCAAAGGGTCCGTATTTGATCAGAGCTGTGGTCATAAGACTCACCCCACAGCGTCTGCAGCTGAAGGAATGCGTTTCTGCAGGGGGGTCTCCCCTGGGATGCCTATCATCTGTGATGGGCAGGCATGCCACATGTGCTGCTCGTGGACAAACAAACACACATAAGCCCCTCTCTCCTCTGCCCCGTGATTTGTGAGGAGTCAAGAGTGTGTGACCTGGTGAGGGTCGGGGGCGGTTTCTACATAAACAGTAGCTGAGCGGACCGCTGCCCTTTACTGGGCCCTCCTGATGGCTTAGTCAATAGGAAAGACACATCTCTTTAATATCTCAATGATTTCCCCAAGACAGCACTGCGATTAAAAGGAGGTTTTTACTTAAAAATTACAAATCTGACATCAATTGCTCACTCTCACAGGTTCCAAACCTATATGACTTTTTGTCCTCTGTGGAGCGCTAAAGCAGACATTTATTGAATATCTAAATGTGTGAATTCAGTGCACTGACAGTGACTAATGCTTAATAAAGCACACAAAAGTGTGAATCAAAAGACATTTGAGCAGTGATTCAGAGCGTGTATAAAACAGTCACACAATTCTAGTAAACGGGGCTTCGTTACGTCGTAACTGTTTCGAAACGTCTTTAATTTCAGTGGTTTGTTGCTAGGGCGTGATGATCACTATGAATCCATGAACCAATGTCTATATGGTTTTTACGTGATCTCAGATCAGTTTTAGAAATTTGTAGACATTTTTAATGACAAATTTGTATAATATAAATGGAGTTATTAGTCTGTTATTGACATGTTTAGCCAAGCCGTTCATAAAACAAACAAAACAAGCCCTACAATTCAACAAAATAACCCTTATTATACAGACATTTAGGCCCAATCCCAATTCTATTTTATACCCCTTCCCCTTGTCCCTTGAAACAGAGTGTCAAGGGGTAGGGAAGGGCTAAGGGGTAGAATTGGGATTGGGCCTTAATGGTAGGCTATTGGATGATGTGTTAATTGCATTTAATAGACTACACATTCAATAAAATAAAAAAAATATATAATTTAAAATACATTTTTATTACACCCTTCTGATTAGATTCGAAACAGTGAATCGTTTAGTGAAGCACTTGTTTCAGCTCATTCAAAGTTTCAAAAAGCTTTGTTTCTCCCATCATTACAACAAAGTGCGGCCTGCTGATCATTTTTGTGCTCTGATAAATTTTTGTGAAAATGGCCCAATGTGCAAACAATTTTAACAGTAAAATTGCACTGTTCTCTCCTGTGCGCCATGCAGTGCCTCATACTCCAGTCCAGTAGGTGGCAGAAGTGTTCACCTGCTTTTGTTGTTGTTGTTTTGATCAGTGTTGCCAATTTAGCTACTTTGTAGCTAGATTTAGCGACTTCCCCGCCCCTTTTGAGACTTTTTTCAAAAGTTTAGGGACAAATATAGCAACTTCTTGAACAAATCTTATCTAAGTTCTCATCTTGCCCACTGATCTACGTTCATCTTTATATAGATCAGTGAATTTGCCATTGTGATGTCATCTAGTGACATTTAGCTACAAGTTTTAGCTACTTTCAATTGAAAGCAGCTGGCAACACTGGTTTTGATGGCATTTGGCAAGCCAACTTAAAACGACATTAGTTGAATCCAAAATTGTCTTCTATACCATTGTAATGCACTATTTGAGGGCGAAGCCATTTGTAGTGATGTCCGAACCCATAGTGAACATTTTCAAGTGCACTCATTCATCCTCATAATGCACCACAAAAACATGGAATAAAAATACTATAGTAATTACTATAGTGTTTTTGAACCACACTATAGTAAAGTATTTGAATTTGTACTTTAATTTGTTGTGGTAATATAACAGCTATAGTAATATTAACAAATTACTTTACCCAATACTGTACTGAGTTTTCTACAACAACTATAGGGTATATTATACTACAATACACTACAGTTTACTGTAGTAAAAACTAAAGTATACTACAGTATTTATTGTAGTTTATCAGTTCACTATAGTTAATACTACAGTATGCTGTAGCATTCATTAACATAGTGTTGTAAATACTATCATATATACAGTATAATACACTTTACTATAGTATGGTTCAAAAACACTATAGTATTTACTATAAATTACTATAGTATTTTTTCCTGTGGGCCTGTACAACCAATGTACACTCAATGACTACAAAATACAAGTGCACTTTGAGAAAAGCACTGATTGAATTCCCACCAAAATCTTGCCAAAAGATGGCATCTGTGGCATTTCTGCCACACACGGTGTCTGAATTTGCACCAAATTCTCATTCTATTTCATTGACTCCAAGTGACTATATTAGTAAACTAATGTTATAATGAATGAGGGTATAAGGGCCATTTTTGGATACAGCCATTTATTCACCTGAGAGTAAAAAGTAATGTAAAACAACGTTTCTCTGGAGTAGCTACTTAAAAATCAGATATTTCAATATGAACTCACTCAATTTTTTTTCTAAAACCAAATTATTTGAGCTATGCAATCTGCATTAATTTTATAGGTCTGTAATTTTACTTTGTCAACATGGTCTCAATTGCATCTAGAGAAACATCTGAGACAAAGGTAACACTTAAATGAAACATATCTGAGAACACAATTAAGTCTTATGGGCTATAAAAGAGCAACCTCTAAGCAATTTAATTTAACTCTGGGTGCCCTTTCCCTCTGCATGTCATGAGAAGTTAGAGGACTGTCATCTTCAAAGGATCTCCAGCCTTTGCCCCATAGTGAGACACAAACAGAGCTAAAGAGCAGGAGGCCACTTGGCCAGTCAGCCAATCAGAGCACTCGATACATGTGTTTCGCCCCCTTGCTCTGTTAGGCACATGTGATCCTGCTTTTGAGGGTACCAGCTGAGGCAGGCGAGCTGTTGCCATGGCTATGAACACGCCACTGTCTGTTAGGGTAGGGCAGCTGACGGATTTTGCATAGTCATGTTCAGACAGCAGCTGGGGCTAGTAGAGCTAATATAGTTCCCATCTGGACTTAGTTACCCTATTGTAGTGATGCATCTGTCCATCTGTTGTACATGTATATCCGTGTGAGCACATATTTGTGTGAATCTGTGCTTTTTGTGAAAAACAGATCCATATGAAGATGTGTTTTAAATCAGAATTTGAGTCATAATGTTGCTTTGGGGAAGATTATACTTATAAACAGCTTTATATGCTGTTGATTATGGCTTGGGAGAAAAAAAATGGTTGGAAAAACGTCCTGCTAAAATGTCCCATAAGGCATAAAAATCTGGCAAAAATATATTTTAAATGTATGTTGTAAACAGTGAAGCTCAATGAAATGTATT
>NW_015547688.1:2559833-2561714 GCF_001515605.1 Sinocyclocheilus anshuiensis
CATACATACCAAAATATATTTAAAAATATATATTTTTAAATTAAATAAATATATTATTATTTATATTATTATATTATTTAGACGTTTTTGTTTAAATGTGACGTGAATGCATTTTCTTGGATTGAAATATGGAAGGCAAAATATATTTTAAAATGCTTTTGTTAGCTACACATAACAAAAGAATATATTATTATTTAAAAAATATATTTAAAAAATACAAAAAAAAAATCTATTGGAAAAAAATTAGCCCATTAATTGTATATTTTGAAATGCATTTGAAATTTTCTAAAAAAAAAAAGCATTTTATTTTATTTTTTTCTTCTAGAATTCTTCTATAAGTTCAACTCATGAAAGCAGGTGGCTAAATTTCAGGTTGCAAAATTCAAGACATGCAAGATGTGCCAGAGCCGGGAACTGTTTCCATGTCTGTCTTTCTACACATGAAAAATCATGGGATTTTATCATTCAAACGGCTCATTCCAACACAGGTGGGATGATTCATGATGCTTTGACTGTCACAAAGAAGAGCACACAAGAGCAGCCTGTTGTGTGACCTCTGTCAGGCACAGGGTGGGAAAAAGCCTGTCAGAGCTCCATCAGGCTGCCCTCCCTGTCATGCTGTAGTCTGGTCCCATCTGCACCATATGGTACATATTCACATGCCTCTGAGAGAGCGGAGACTCACTGCATCATTATGTAAATGATATGCTGAGATCGGTGGGGGCCTTGCATACAAGGCTGAAACTTCGTCCTCCTCTCATTATTATGCACACAGGACAGAGCAAACAAAGACACAGCATAATGACGCAGTGGAGAATGGAGGCCTTTTAAAAATGGAGACATGATCGACGCATGTTTGGCTTTTTGTCTAGACTGTCTTGGGAATGAGAGCTTTAAACCCTGAGACAGGACTGAGATGTAAACAACAAACTGGGGTTTGAAGAAATCAGGCCTTGAGAATCATCTGGGAACACGCTTGAGTTGTTTAGTGTCCTGTGTAGCTCATGTGTCTGGTTGTGTTTCTCAAAGAAGCATTTTATGGGGTGTTTTGTGAAGGGGTAAAACTGATCTGTGACATATACTGGAATAACGTATAGCCTGATTGTTTATAAGGGAAAGACGAATTCAGATGGGCCCCTTTTAGATTTTACTTTTATTTATGGAACATAATATCGCTTCAGCGAAGACCAGGGTAGCTTGCTTTTTGTACAGTGGGAGTATTGGTAGCCTGATGACACAATTCACAGGAGTTTTCTCCTAAGCCCTGATGTTTGGTGATGTTAAACTCCATCTTGTGTGAATTAAAGCCTATTAAAGTGGAAAACAAGAATGTATTCGGCTGCCTAGCTAAACAATAACATTAGGTTATGGAGATGAAGTGCATCGTTTAAAGGTCAATGGAGACAGTGGAGATGATAATGATAAAAAAGGCCAGTAGAAATGTGTGTGTGTGTGTGTGTGTGTGTGTGTGTGTGTCATCAACACCAAGCATTGTCCTTGTGCTTCAGTTTTGTGGTATCTATTTTGGTTTGACGCCATTAGCAACAGGGTTTTTCCTTTCACAGGTTAGGCCTTTCATGTAGTCATTATGAATATAAGTGAATATTTGTCGCCCTCTCCTGGCCAACTGTATACCTGCCTATCCCTAATGCTCTGTTAGGATTGACAATATGCAGGGCTGCCTCTAAAATGTATTTGGCCATAAATAATCCATGATTTCAAAAGTTTTACCACGGAGGACCTTAATAACATTTAATTAACACTTAATAACATTAGTAATAGTATAGCTATTACTAAGAGTAACAGTGATAATAGTTTTTTATTTACTTTTATTTTTGCTTTAAATTCTTTTAATGTATAGAAGATTTAGAGAAGACATTA
>NW_015547688.1:2562942-2582674 GCF_001515605.1 Sinocyclocheilus anshuiensis
ATCTGTTTGTCTATCTATCGTCTATCTGTCTGTCTGTATACCTATCGATCTGTATGTCTGTCTGTCTATCATCTATCTATCTATTGTCTATCTGTCTGTCTGTCTGTCTGTCTGTGTCTATCTACCAATCTATCTGTCTGTCTGTCTGTCTGTCTGTCTATCTATCTATCAAAGTGTGTACACCAGTCAGAGGGGCTTACCATGTAAAAATTCACTGCACTTATTCATGGTTTATATTAAAGGTCTCTGAGACCCAAACAGATACAGCATGTTATCAAGTTTGTAATCGGTTTTCATAAGATTGGGACAAGTAATAAAGACGCAGAACATGAAGGTCAGTAATGGTTTCACTGTGCAAAGCCCTGATGAAATCTGTAATATTGTGATCACACTGTATAATGATGCCAGAAAACATCTGAACATATGAAGGTTAATAGGGGAGAAATACAGCATATGTGTGATGTTGGTGACTCAAAGGTTCCTCTTCTCCACAGATTTCCCCTGTGGCTTAGATTCTCAATAAAAATGTATGTATGGTAATAAATGGAGAATGAAATTTCAGCCCATGCTGATGTGTCCACAAGTGATTTTCTGTGATGAGAAAGTTTACAGTATGAGCACGTGCAGCCAACACAAACACTGGACTCAGACTTTAATACAGAGGTCATGAAACTATAAATTAGAGGTCATAAATTAATATGTATGATAAATAATGCTGTTTGAAAAAGGGATATAGTGGATTTTTTCATTCTCACTGCATCAGACAGTACAACCTTCCCCCCAACCTCCACCATATTACCCCACTGGACAATTAATTTCACACTCCTTGACCCAGTGCATTCATGCATGTGTGGATTCAGATATGCACTTTATGTAACGCCTTCAACTGGGTTTTAGAAATAAAATCTATCTATCTATCTATCTATCTATCTATCTATCTATCCGTCTGTCTGTCTGTCTGTCTATCGTTTATCTATCTATCGTCTATCTGTCTGTCTGTATACCTATCGATCTGTCTGTCTGTCTGCCTGCCTGTCTGTCTGTCTATCTGTTTGTCTATCTGTCGTCTATCTATCTATCATCTATCTGTCTGTCTATCTATCGTCTATCTATTGTCTATCTGTCTGTCTGTCTATCTACCAATCTATCTGTGTGTGTGTGTGTGTGTCTGTCTGTCTATCATCTATCTATCTGTCTGTCTGTCTATCTATCAATCTATCTGTGTGTGTGTGTGTGTGTCTGTCTGTCTATCATCTATCTATCTGTCTGTCTGTCTATCTATCAATCTATCTGTGTGTGTGTGTGTGTGTCTGTCTGTCTATCATCTATCTATCTGTCTGTCTGTCTATCTATCAATCTATCTGTGTGTGTGTGTGTGTGTCTGTCTGTCTATCATCTATCTATCTGTCTGTCTGTCTATCGTCTATCTATTTATCTTTCTGTCTGTCTGTCCGTCCGTCCAACCGCCCGCCTGTCTGTCTGTCTACCGTCTATCTGTCTGTCTGTCTGTCTGTCTATCTATCGTCTATCTGTCTGTCTGTCTGTCTTTCTGTCTGTCTGTCTGTCTGTCTGTCTGTCTGTCTGTCGTCGATCTATCTATCGTCTATCTGTCTGTCTGCATACCTATCGATCTGTCTGTGTGTCTGTCTGTCTGTCTCTCTCTATCTATCTCTCTCTCTCTATCTATCTATCTGTCTGTCTGTCTGTCTATCGTCGATCTATCTATCGTCTATCTGTCTGTCTGTATACCTGTCGATCTGTCTGTCTGTCTGTCTGTCAGACAGACAGACAGATCGATAGGTATACAGATAGACAGATAGATAGGTATACAGATAGACAGATAGATAGCTAGATAGATAGATAGATCGATAGGTATATAGACAGACAGAGAGACAGACAGTCTGTCTGTCTATCTGTCTGTATACCTATCGATCTATCTATCTATCTGTATACCTATCGATCTGAATGTCTGTCTGTCTGTCTGTCTCTCTCTCTCTCTCACTCTCTGTCTATCTGTCTGTCTGTCTGTCTGTATACCTATCAATCTGTCTATCTATATCTATCTATCTATCTATCTATCTATCTATCTATCTTCTATCTAACAGCTATCTGTCTGTCTGTATACCTGTCGATCTGTCTATCTATCTATCTGTCTAGTCTGTCTGTCTTCCTGTCTATCTATCGTCTATCTGTCTACCTGTTTACCCATCGATCTGTCTGTCTGTCTATCTGTCTATCTATCTATCTATCTATCTATCTATCTATCGTCTATCTGTCTGTCTGTATACCTATCTGTCAGTATGTCTGTCTGTCTGTCTGTATACCTATTGATCTGTTTGTCTGTATGTCTGTCTATCTATCTGTCTGTCTGTCTGTCTGTATATCTGTCTATCTATTTATATGTCTGTCTGTATACCTATCGATCTGTTTGTCTGTATGTCTGTCTATCTATCTGTCTGTCTGTATACCTGTCTGTATACCTGTCTGTCATCTATCTGTATACCTATTTTATTTATCTATATTTTATCTATCTATCTATCTATCTATCGTCTATCGTCTATCTGTCTGTCTGTATACGTATCGATCTGTCTGTCTGTGTCTGTCTGTCTCTCTCTATCTATCTCTCTCTATCTATCTATCTATCTATCTGTCTGTCTGTCTGTCTGTCTGCCTGCCTCTGTCTGTCTGTCTGTCTGTCTATCTGTCTGTCTGTCTGTCTGTCTGCCTGTCTATCTATCTATCGTCTATCTGTCTATCTGTTTACCCATCGATCTGTCTGTCTGTCTGTCTGTCTGTCTGTCTGTCTGTCTGTCTATCTATCTATCTATCTATCTATCTATCTTCTATCTGTCTGTCTGTATACCTATCTCTCGGTATGTCTGTCTGTCTGTCTATCTGTCTGTCTGTATACCTATCGATCTGTTTGTCTGTATGTCTGTCTATCTATCTGTCTGTCTGTATACCTGTCTGTATACCTGTCTGTCATCTATCTGTATACCTATTTTATTTATCTATATTTTATCTATCTATCTATCTATCGTTCTATCATTCTATCATTCTATGTAAATGTAAGCTTTTCTCACAAGACTCATACACTTAATTTCAAGATTCCTGCACGCCTGAAGCAGACTTCACCAGAGAGTGTTTGATATCACTACAGCACCGACATTAGAAGCGACACGATGTGTCACAATGCTTTGTTTGTGTGTTGTGGTTGATAGTTCATATTAGCATTCTGTTTAGACCCCCACCCACTTCCAAGCCATTTGTTGTCACTGTGTGTCTGGGCTTGTGGTACCCGAGAGGCACCTCACAGCCTCATATGAGATGTAATCTAGCAGGACGGAGCCCCTGGCATGCATGAAGATGACAGCACACTGTGTCCATCCCTACTATCTCAGGGGTGGAGGAGGGTATTTAGGGTGGGGCCCCTGGCCATGTAACCGCCTGGTCAACTGATGAGAATCCAGAGCCAGGGGCCATGTGTGTAGACACACACACACACTGAACTATACAAACTATATACGATCACTGGGAGAGAGTAGAGTGAGTAATTTTGGACATTCAGTCTCCAAAGGCCATTGTAATAAGAGTCTGCTTAGAAGAGCTGTCTGATTTTGTTACTTGCTTTAACTTGGTGCAAAGTTTGAGTGATATTGTGCACAAGACCATGATGTTTTATTAATGAACTTCAAGTATTGTTAAGGCCTAGGTGGTATAGAAATTCAGAGTATTTTGCAGCTGTAAGCAGGGACATACATATGGCCCTGATGAGCTTTAGCGAGCCATTGTGACTAAATGCAGACAGGAAATTCCTGAGAGCTGGCAGATTTGATAGGCTATAAAGCCCAAACAGACACCCACACGGATAGTTGTTTAATCCCCAGGATCAGCAGCCAATCATTCACCGCTACAGAAAAAAAAACATTGCAAAACGTCACATTGCACCTCTCGCACATTGCTGATGTCAACAATTCCTCTCCGCCAACTCCTACAGGAGTCCCGGGCGGCTGAAATACGGCCATCAAAATCACATTATCTTCCCCCAGATAATGTATACACTCCATTGGCTGAAAAACAAATCCTGTGATTCATTTCAATAGTGATGTTTTGTGTTGCATAATGAGCGATGGATCGTTAACCACATCATTATTTCCATATACTGTTTCCATTATATCTGCAATCGTGTTTATGCAACTGGTGAAGTACCTGAAATGCTTCGCCGGTAATTCTGACCTAATGTTATTTCTGGTTGCCTATCACAAGCCTCCCATGTGGCCTAAGGCAAAGCTATTGTATTGCATTGTATTTCTACGCTACATTTTTTTAAATGCATGAACCTGCCACACACAAAAGCCCATTTTGCAGCCTAGATCCTGCTAAGCTCACCCTCACGTGGTGTTGCCCTCTCTTTAAATGACCCCTCACTGCCAAAACATATCCAGCTGGAAGCTGATCAATAGACGGCCCTGCCGACAAGATGGCATTACGGGTAAGGAAAACACCGTCTGCTAACCTGCGAACAGAATCAGGTCAAGTTTGCTTATTGTGTTCAAGTAACAGCTAAGTATTTCAAGATTTAGTGATGCTAAAATGTGCTTGAGCACATAAATGGAAAGTTGCTGATGTGATTAATGCAGTTTTCGGTCTGGCATTGGTCTTTAATTTTAATAATATAATATTTGATTTAAAATGCATACCTTCTTCTCCTCTAAGATGGTGGCGTGACACTTAACTCTTCTGCATAGCTCATCACTCTCTCTCTCTCTGCAAGCTAAACTAATGATACTTTAATTATTTTCCATGCGGCTGCACTTAAAGTAATGGGGGCATTAAAACAGGCTCAGTTTTGATCTGAAGAACACTCCATCACTACCTGTGAAACTCCAGAAATCAGCTTGCTTTCCTTTCCAATGTCATTGAGAGGCTTTTAAACAACCAATGATTTTTGATAAGGCTCCAAATCTGCACTTTTCTAGTTCACAGATACTGGTTGCTGCTTGCAATATATGTTCATATATGCTGCATGAAATCTCAACCATATCTCTGCAAGCAGTAACCGGAGTCTGACGCCTAGCAGTGATGAGCACAGGAAGCATGACGAGTTTTGCAATTCCCCTCAGTTACCCAAACAGTCCTCGCTCTGTGGCACCAAGCACTATGAAAGTGGCTCATAATCCAGATAACAGAGCATGCGGCACAGCATAGTAGCACATGAACGTCTCAGATAAAACAGGTGCTGGCCAGTGGAGCTGAGCTGATAATGTGGATGCAGGCGACGTCTCACCTATGCTCAAAGGAACGTCATCGTCTAATGTTCTTTCAGTCATTGCTGAGTTCAGTTTTCTATGTCTGCCTGATTTCTGCCAGCTAGCAAAGTATTTGTATATGTCCATGTGCTATCTAAACTGCTTTCATCAGCGTAACATCAGAGAAGCAAATACTAAGCGCGCATTGTTCTAACAAAGGAGGGTTATAGATTTCAAATAAACAACATTTTTATTTATTTATTTATTTTTCTTATTTGTTTTTATTTATGCTATGCCTTTATATATTTTGCATTTTGCAAACTGGGATTTTGCTGACTTCATTAGGCAATTCATTTTTAAGCCTTGCACGGCAAAAAATAAATAAAAAAGAAGAAGAAGAAAGAAAGATGGGATTTCATTCAGCAGTGAAGAGTGGGATCAGTTACTGACAATCCTGGCAAGCTACTTTATCTGCATGAAAAACTACTGCTTGCTTGATTATTAATGTCACAGCTTCAGGCTACAGAATATTGCTTTAACGTCTTCATTTCTTTCTTAAACGGTGATAGCCATGCAGTAAAACAAAGGTCTATTAATTCATGATGAAGTCAGAGATGAGATTCCTGAATGGAAGCCTTTGGTAATTGGACAATTATAGCTCCTAAGCACCCTGGGTCGCCTGAACCGTAAATACTCTACATTAGTGATAGATCAATGCTATAGGCTTATATATCTGCTGATATAGGCCATCTGGACATTATCAGCATTATCCAGAATCTACCTACAGCCAAGTCAATGAATTTTATAAAATATATATATATATATATATTTGTGTATATATACATTATATGCTGGAATGATATTAGCCTCTATTATCAGTATTGTCATAAACATCATCCTTTTGAAAAACCCTAAATGTACTCTCTACTATTCAGTGAAAATGATGATGCTTGTTATGTTTTTAATGTTTTGTAACAGTTTGAGGCATCCTGTCCTGATGGTCTATGTCCAGGATGGAGTGTCATCCTGAAAGGAGAGACCCCAGCAGAAGCCAGCAAGCAAGTATTAAATTCCTCTCCAGCTAACAGGGAACGTTCCAGTAATGCTAATAGAATGTTTCTTCAGAGCTATCTGGTTTTTAATACAATTCTGAAAAGTTAGCACAAAAACATTTATGCATCATTTATAGAAAGTTTTTCTGAAGTATGTTATTGTCTAGGCATTACTACTTAATAGTTTTGGGTGGTTTGGAGCCTAGGTCTTCAACTCTGCTCCTGGAAATTCACTGTCCTCCCAAGTTTATTTCCAGCTTGTTTTATCACACTTGTCTTTGATGCTCCAAACAATCTTGAGGGCCTTAATTAGCTGCTTCAGGTGTGTTTGATTAGGGTTGGAGCTAAACTCTGCAGGACAGTGGGTCTCCAGGAGCTGAGTTGAAGACCACTTATTTAGAGAACATTCAGCAACTTTCCCAAAATGTCTGCAAAATAATACAATTGAATATTCCCTTTAATGTTGTCCTTAGCGTTCACATATCCAAGAAAAAACAAAACATTTTTAATTATTTATAAATAATGTTTTCAGAACTTAATGGGAATGTTAGGAAAACTTTCTAAGAACATATATTTGTTATCTGGACTAAGTGTTATGCTAATGGAATACAATAGATGACAGTTACTTTTGTTATCACTATTCAGAATGGATCATATAAGCCAATGAGCCATGCAAGAGAGAGACCATAGCTAAAGAAATCTAATAAGGTCATCTGCTTGTTTGACCGTGTGTTTTAATATACCTGCTTTACGTGTCTTCAGTGTTTTTGAGTCGTCTATTTTTTCCCGTCACACCCTCCTCCTCATGTAAAACGTGTTCTTTGAGAATGAAAATATCAGTACCGATCTTCTTTTTTTTTTTTTCTTGAAACAGAAACATCTACAATCTCGGAGTACGAATAACTCATACTGATGAATTACTCATTCATCAGGTTGATTATAAAGAATAACTGCAATGAAGCCAAATACACAGCTGTAATTAAAGAGAAGTATATGTAGCAATAGTAATGTGACAATCATAGGAGACAAGCACATGCAGCAATTAATTTATATGCTATTTTATACATAACACCGAATGGAAGAGATTTCTCCTGGGATCCATTCAGATGCGGTTCAATTATTATTCCTATACAGAAACAGATACAAGCTAAAATATCGTCTGGGTCAAACATGATTTTTTTCCATCATTTCTCGTTTAGCATTCACTTGTAGGAGAGTGATGGAGAAACGCTCAAACGCAAGTGCCTCATCTTAGCGCAATGATAGGCCTTCAAGCAGTGGTCTCAGGTTCAGTATTGGTCAAAATGATTTGTTCATTATAGCGTATGTGTCTTTCTCTGTCCTCAAGGTTTGAGATCAATTTCCTGTGTGACCGCGATGACAGAATAGCCTTCCATTTCAACCCACGCTTCACTGAGTCAGATATCATCTGCAACTCCTACATGGCCAACCACTGGGGGCAGGAGGAGAGTTGCAGCAGCTTCCCCCTCGGGATAGAAGAGCCTTTCCAGGTGATAAAGCATAACGAGCACATTTTTATTGACAAAGTATCATGAGCAGCAGGAATTATGTTTGATTATGAGTGAGGATGATTTAGTCAGCATCGACTCCTTGTCTCTCAACAGATTGAAATTGACTCTTGACAATGATAACTTCCATGTTTACATTGACGAAACCAAGGTGATGCAGTATAAACACCGTGTGGAAGACCTGAAGACCATCACAAAATTACAAGTGGTCAATGACGTCAATATCTCCTCTTTAGAGATCACCAAAAAACATTTTTATTAAGTGGTGGGCATAAGGCAAAACAGATGATTCATTTGGAGTGAGCCTTGTGTTTGTTTATAGTGGGTTATTGTTTTTTGCATCTCTGTTTACACACCTTTCAATACTCATAATTATCCTCTTGGGTTAATTATCCACTGTAAAGGTGTGATTATTGGCATTGATATGCCTTACCTAAACTTCATATTCATATGCATTTGTGAATAAATGGAAGGTTTGAAAAGATTCCTAAAGGACTCATCTGGGTGACTCAGAATTTGTTTTTCCACAAAATCAGTGTCAAAAATAGATGCTCAGATCCATCTGGGTCTGCTTATGATGAAACATCCTAAGAAATCAATACTAAAATATGCTCACAAATAAATATGCTTTATTAATACATATATGAATATACATTTCATTGAAAAACAACAAAACATCGATAGTCTTGTTCTACTGTGACATCACATGTGTTCTCAAAGAACCCGAAATATGTTTTACTTTGTCTTTGCACTTAAGCATTTTACTGTAGCATGCAAGTTTAAAATGTTACAAAGCACACATATGACAATTAGTCAAACTAACATAAAACTCTTAGTACTTAAACCAGTCTTCCAATATAAAACATACTTATAATGAATAAAAATAAGTATACAGCATGTAGAAAGTGTACAAATACAAATGAACAAAATATGACTAGCTAAACTTTCTCTTAAAATAAATAAATTCATTTTTATACATACTTTTTACTGTTCAAAATATGGGGTTGGAAGGCTTTTTTTTTTTTTTTTTGAAAGACATCACTAATGCTCACTTATGAAATAATAATTAATAAATAAATATTATTTGAATGTATTTTAAAATGCTATTTATTCCTGTGATGATAAAGCTGAATTTTCAGCATCATAGTCTTCAGTGTCACATGATTCATCAGAAATCATTCCTATATGCTGATTTGCTGCTCACAAAACATTTCTTATTATTATTAACATTGAAATATGCAGTGTTGGGGGTAACGCATTGCAAGTAACGCGAATTACGTAATCAGATTACTTTTTTCAAGTAACTAGTAAAGTAACGCATTACTTTTTTAATGATAGCTAATTAAATGGAGAATTCGGCAGGCAAAACCATCTCTACATTATTGTCATGAACTCCACAAGTTATGTGACTGACTCACGAACAAGTCAGATGGGAACTTCATCCCCAAGAAGGATATCAAGAGATCAAGCAGCCACTTCACAGCTGCTATGTTTCACTCTCTCGAATGTCTTCACAAGCTAAGTTCCATTTAATGCTCTCAGGTTATTTGCAACATGCGTGTTGCTAAGGCTATCTGTGTTGCTTGGGCTCATTAAGTTGTTTTCAGTTAAATGCTTGTGCTAGTTCATGCATGTGCGTTATTTATCTGTTGTCACTGGCAACACGCTGTCGTTGCAATATGCTGCGCTTAACGGGGGTAATGTCATTTCATGCATTCTGAGTTACATATTCCTCGTATGTGTAAACATACCTGGCAAACAAGCTCATTCTGATTCTGATTCTGAATTAAGTGGGGGCGTATATGCTTTCATCAGTGTTTTTTGTAACGTGACTCAAAATAACAGTGCGACTACCTGAAAATGATTTTACTGTTATATAAACACAGATTTGTGAGCATTGGAATTGAATTGTTAGAATAAGCATGCAACTCACATTGTGCTTGTCATCACAGAATCTAACCAATGAGAATAAAGTGTGTCGTCATCAAGGCTTTTGCAGTGCTTGACCTAGGCGGCTGGTCCCATTTTGCTCTCGCCGTACTTTGAATGCACACGTGATCGTAGGGCGGCTGCAGCGCCGATCAAAGTTGGACAAGTATTTTAATGTAACCAGAATGCATTGTTTATTGACAGGCGGCAGCCGATCTTTGCGGCGCCGCATGAAGTCAAACAAGCCTAATATCTCTAAAGAGTGTGTTTTTCACACGTGATCATAGGGCGGCTGCAGCGCCGATCAAAGTTGGACAGAAGTATTTTAATGTACCCAGAATGCATTGTTTTTGGCAGGCGGCAGCTGATCTTTGCAGCGCTGCATGAAGTCAAACAAGCCTAATATCTCTAAAGAGTGTGTTTTGGATGTGAGGAAAAGAGAACAGTAACTCGTGAAACTGGGGAACACGCTTGTCCCAGAGCTATCTGGTTGTTATTCGGAACATGCTTGTTCTGAAAGCTGTAGTTGTACTGGCAACATGCTTGTTCTTAAGTTATAGTTGTATTGTTGGGAAACGCTTGTCCCAGAGCTACCTGGTTGTTATTCGGAACATGCTTGTTCTGAACGCTGTAGTTGTATTGGGAACATGCTTGTTCTTAAGTTATAGCTGTATTGTTGGGAACACGCTTGTCCCAGAGCTACTTATTCGGAACATGCTTGTTCTGAAAGCTGTAGTTGAATTGGAACATGTTTTTCTTAAGTCTAGCTGGTGTTATTGAGAATGCTGCTTAAGCTGTTAAGGTATTGGCAACATATTTATTGGTCAACTGTTAAGGCAACAGAATTGTTGCTACAGGTTATGCGGGTTTTGGCAACATATTCGATTGGTCATTGGTTAAGGGCAATATGCTTAAGGCTTGAGATTTTCTATCAGTTTGTGTTGGGGGATATCAGCATATGGTTTTGTTTTGGGGGGGTTATCGCTGCTCTCCCTGCTCTCATCCATGCTTGCATTACTTTTAAAAGTAACTTTCCCCAACACTGGAAATATGTTGAAATATATGTAGATTTTTTTTTTTTTTCACAATTAACTGATGAATTGAAAGTTGAGAATAGAAAGAATTTTGTAACATCATAAATTTGTTTACTTCCAATAAACAAGTAAAAATGGAAAAAAATCTTACTGACCCCAAACTTTTGAAGAGTAGTACAGTGATAAGTGGTCACAAATCTTGCTCTAATCAATGATAATGCACTGTGTTCTCATTTTTTGGCAGAGACTCCACATGACGTCAACGATTGGTGAGAGTGCTGATGTGTAGCCTAACAGCAGGCTGGCTAAACATAGCTCAAACAAAGTGCTTTAACAAAGTACATTACATCATAAGGGCATCACATCATATAATATTACAGCCTAAAAAGCCATTAAAAGCTGATAATAGACTGTATACAGGTTCCCACTGTGACAACTTACCCCATACAATGTGAGACAGTAAATGTCTATATAAAGCAAACTTTCTTCAATAGCATTAATAATTCATTACATTTATATAGTGCTTTTCTAGGCACTCAAATCGCTTTACATTGTGAGGGGTATCTCCTCATCCACCACCAGTGTGCAGCATCCACCTGGATGATGCAACGGCAGCCATAGTGCGCCAGAACGCCCACCACACACCAGCTTATTGGTGGAGAGGAGACAGAGTGATGAAGCCAATTAGCAGATATGGGGATTGTTAGGAGGCCATGATGATCAGAGGCCAATGGGCAAATTTGGCCAGGATGCCGAGGTCACACCTCTACTCTTTTCGAAAGACATCCTGGGATTTTTAATGACCACAGAGAGTGAGGACCTCGGTTTAACGTCTCATCTGAAGGACGGTGCTTGTTGACAGTATAGTGTCCCCGTCACTATACTGGGGCGTTAGGACCCACACAGACCACAGGGTGAGCACCCCCTGCTGGCCTAACTAACACCTCTTCCAGCAGCAACCTAGTTTTCCCAGGAGGTCTCCCATCCAGGTACTGACCAGGCTCAGCCCTGCTTAGCTTCAGTGGGCAACCAGGCTCGGGCTACAGGGTGATATGGCTGCCAGGGTAACATATAAGCAATATTAAGTAAAAATCAGTGTCTCCTGTGGCTATGACTGCACTTGCTTGATGGTGCAGCACTCTGTGGCTTAAGAGCAGTGTGTTATCACAGTTTGTTTTATGTTTTCAAAGCAGGGTTTTCTTGTGTGGACGTTTTTTCCACTCATGCTCATTAAGTTTGGACTGGTGGATCACACACATACATGCTGATCAATACCATCACTCTGGACTACGCTATCGACTTGAGCTCCATTGATCAAACTGTTTGGTGTGCTTGTTTGTTTTGGTTTTAGGCATGTTTGTGTGTTTTTATGTAGGCCTACTTTTTTTTCTAAGTAAGGTGAACATGTTATTATTTAATTGAATGACGCAGCTGGTCATGTGATCTCATGGACGCACCCATGATGTGGCGACCCCTTACATGTAGAATAAAACTGATTTTTCTTGAACAAAAATCTCATTTGTAGAGTCTTCATTTCCTGCGAATATTCAAAAACCTATTAAAAAGTGCTGTTCCTTTGGTTATGTGTACAACTTTTTTAATTAGCAAAACATTGGTGAGTGCCACTTTAATTACACAGCCACTACACCTCGGTGTGTGCGGAGCGATGAGGTGAATGAGAAAACTGCTCCCATCACATCAGAGACACACAGCAGCTCCGCCAGCAGAGTCGTGTTCGCCGCATCCGCAGACTCTCATTTCTTCCCATCAGCTGGAGATGAAGGAGAAGCACATTGAACCCAATCCTTCCTCTGACTGCACATGACGCGCTCTCACCTGCTACTGCACACATATCGTCGGTATGTATTAATATTTCTCAAACTCATTCATTTTGATGCAGTTTAGGCTGTATTGTGCATTCAGTAATTACTCTAATGCATGACAGAAGTAAATAAGGAGAAAGTGCCTTAACTTACGGAGACAAACAGGAAAATTTGCTTTAAAACAGTTGGATTTTCGACTCAGTACGCAATTTATTCTGTTTAAGCAGCTAGATTTAGAGATTTATTGTGGCTCCAGATCATTCGCTCCTGAGAGTTTGCGTATAGGCACAGTTTAATCTTGCTTGATTTTGAAGAAAAATAAGCATGCAATATTAAAAGACAGAGATATATGTCATATTTATTATTAATCAGTACTAGCCTGTGCTGAGAGTTCATTTGAATTATTTCTGAAGACCAGTAACACAAATGCCTGTTTTCCCTTGTGGTTTTGTTTGTTGGTTACAAATACGTAGCTCAAAACGGTCTGAAATGAAGAGTATGATTTTGCTAAATGGTGCCCTTAAGAAGCATCACACAATGTCACACACAATTTATCCTGCTTAAGCAGCTGACTTATTGTGGTTTGCATAATTCACAATGTAATCTAGCTAGACAAATAAGAAGAATGTGGAGAAAAAATGAAAATGTAATATAATGTAAAAGACAAAGTTATTTGTGATATTTATCATTAATCAAGCACTGTATTTTAAGGCTTACAGTTTAGTCAGTGCAATTGCTTGGATTTCTTGTTATCTTGTAATTTCATTTCCTTGCTAATGTGTGTCATGTTTCCGTAGAGGGTGGTTGGCTAAATGATGGATTTCATTACCTTACTGGTTTTGGCTGAAGATGAAGATGCCTTGAGCTTTAGCAATCGACTCTGGGATGTCTGAAGCAGCCTTTGGATTCTAACTACCGCATATCAAAACATCATAAATATCCCCCGAACATTTACGAGAAACAAAAGGAATATGAATTTCACCACAGGCTTGCTGAAAAAAGAGCATATGCTCTCAAACGCCTTGCTGTCCTTGAACGCCTCTTTCCCCGGTGCCGAGGACTTCGCGAATGATGTTTTCCTCCACCAGAGTGGAGAGCTGGAGAGACTGCTGCTGCTGACAATCAAAGAGCCCACCACTATCGCTCTCACCGTCATGTATTCATTATCATTTGTGGTGGGCTTCATTGGAAATCTCATGGCCATTCGAATGCTCACCTGCCAGAAGAATAAGAGGATGCAGAGCATCAGTGCCACCCAGAGTTTACTCATCAACTTGGCAGTGTGTGATCTGATGGTGGTTTGCATTTGCATGCCCATCACGCTCGGCCACACCATTTACACTGCATGGGTGTACGGAGACCTCCTGTGTCGGGCCGTTCCCTTCATCCAGGCTGTGTCCGTGTCTGCAAGTGTCCTCAGCCTGACCGTCATCAGCATCAACCGATACTACAGCGTTCACAGCCCATTCAATTCCCTCTCGTACTTCACCCAGAAGAAGATCTACATCACCATCGTGTGCGTTTGGATCCTGTCCTCGGCCATTTGCGCACCTTTACTCTTCATGATCAAGCTGGACGAGATCCACTTAATCGACATCGCCGTGCCAATCTGCAGAGAGCTTTGGCCACAGGCGAGACTCAAGCAGGTCTACAACGTGCTCCTCTTCGTAGCTCTCTACTGCATCCCCGTAACCTTCAACCTCATCATCAGTTTTCTGACGGGAAGGAAGCTCTGGAAGGCTTCTCATCATTTCGACGATTTTGATCCACACAGCCATGCCATGCACGCTTCACATCTGAAGATGCGCAAGAAGATCGCCAAGGTGGTGGTCACTTTGGTCCTCTTATTCGCCGTCTCCTGGCTCCCGCTTTACATTGCAGACATCCTGATTGACCGCGAGATTCATCCACCTCACTGGGTTCTGCAGAGTCGTCCTTTTGCGCAGTGGCTGGGCCTCACTAACTCCAGCCTCAATCCCATCTGCTATTGTTTCTTGGGCGATTTGTACCGCTCTGCCAGAGCAGTCAGGTCCAGGTATCATCAGAGAATGCTTTCCGTCCTTAGATCCTCCAGCTCTTTTAAACTGTCCAGTTTGCTTTCTCTCAAAAAGCAGAAATCTGGCCGGCGACAGGGTGCCGTGAGCCAGGTGTCTGTGGAGACTCTTTCTGATTGGTGTTCCAACAACAGCCAAATGGTGTCTCTCCAAAGCCTCTCAGAGAAGATAGTGTCTACAAGCAATCCTGAGTTATCGAACTTGTAGTCAGGGTGCATAGTACCTAAAAGGACGCAGGGCACTTATAATTTGCTTTGTAGTACTGTCAAAAAGCATGTGATTCTGATGATTTGATGCAACATCAGCATAGTTTGTATTCATAACTAACTGTCCACAGTTACATTGTATCGTTGCATATATTGTACATGAATAAAAGTTGCTTGATGTAAAGTGGGACTTCCTGTAAATAAAGGACGGTTTTGTATAGACATCACTGACACAGATTGTATATATATGCCCAATTAAGGCCTGTTCATACCGACAAATGTTTGAATGCGAAAATTCAGTGCGATAAATATTTTAATTTTAATGAACAGCTGTTCAGACCAACATGAACATTCGTATGCTGTCAATGCGATGGAATTTTTTTTACGGGGAGATGTTCTAATCTCTTTTCAGTTGGACAGCGAAGAAAACAGTCCAACCAATGAGATTCTCACTTTTGGTCACATGCCCAGAGCCACTGCTGTTATATGAAACTACTACATTTGTCTCTTGTATTTGGTGTTGTTTGGTAAACACCATAGTGAATACAAAAATCTGAACAGCAGTTTGAAAATATGTACTTTTGACTTCGATTCTTCATGTGTCGGAAATGGAAAGTTGAGCAGCACTGCTTTGTGTAGTGAAGAAACCAAGGTATTTACGTTTTTTTTTCTATAAGCACTATCTACTGCCTGTGAATTTGCCTGTCTGCTGTTTTTTTTTTTTTTTTACTCACAAATCACATGCAAACATAAAACCAATTTTTCTTATAGAACAGTTGTGGACAGGCCTTTACTTGGCACCACAAAGCAGGAGAGGTGTATTTTAAATCTGGAGTTTTCAAACTGGGGGCCCCACAAAGGCTCCACAGAATAAAAGATTTTACATAATATATTATTTAATTATAATAATTTAATTTATCATATTAATTAAACATGTTTAACGCAATACTCTTAAACACATTTACTGAATTTGATATTATTAGTTTCATTCTGCTTTCTACTGACAGCCAAGTTTAAGAGACAAATTTGCATCAAGTTTTGTGAAAATATAAATTTATTTCAAAGTAGCCATCTTTCTTTCCTTATGATTTACATATGTTAAATACTAGTTTATATTTGTATCTTTCTGAAGAGTTTCTCTTTGCCACCATTGCCTTTAACGTAAAGCCATTAAGGCAAAATTAGCTAATGTATAAAGCTGCTATGAAAAATATTATTTATTGTGAAAAGCACTTCTGTAATTGGAAATAAAAATAAAGCTATGCATCTAACTGTACTTTAATATTGGTTAAAAAAGAAAATACTCTGTAAACTTAAGTGAAGTGAATGTCTTCTAGATATTTAATTATTTGCTTTGGCTTTAGTGCAATGACAATATAAAAGTCAGTTATTTCTATATTCTATTCATTATTCTATTATCTGTTATTTCACACATTTAATGTGTTTCTCATACAGTGTAAATATGTCAATGTATGAATACATGCCATTATGTTTTAGGAAAGGAGACCCTCACAATCATCATATCGGGGTCCTTGACTTAAAAGGTTTAAAAACCCCTGTTTTAAATTATGGTGGATGAAAAAAACTTGTTATTGTACAGTGTTTTCAATCGATTTTCCATTCTATCTCTATGATCATATAAACGTACATTTGCATTCACAAAAAAAATCCTACTTGTTCAAGAGTTTCAAGCGTGCATGAATAAAATGAAGGTCAGACAGAATGTAAAGGTTCTAAATGCCATGTGAAGATTCATAGCAATTCGATGTCATTAAATGTACTGTGCTTGATTGTGAATTATTACTTGCCTTCTTCAATAAAACCAACGTGAATAGAATCAGATATATTTCACCAAGTAGAGCTGCCCTTCTACACACCAAAGTATATAAGAATATATCAATCATCAATGAAAAATCTACATAACAGAATTAATTATATATATGCAAAAATGTCAACGATTCTGTGTTTTTCTGTCAATATGGGGTGCTGTGTGTACATTAATGAGGAAAAAAAAATTAACTTAAATGATTTTAGCAAATGGCTGCAATATAACAAAGAGTGAAAAATTTAAGGGGGTCTGAATACTTTCCGTACCCACTGTATATATATGATAAAAAATGTCCTTTTTGTTGACATATTATCAATGACATTGTAGGAACACTACAATAACAGTAATAAAAGAGTTTACATGAAGCCATATATATTACATGAATCCTCTTCTCAGCAGGAGCTCCATCTTTATCTTCCACAGACATGTGATCACCAACACTAGCACTGCCCTTCATATTCATTTTAATTCTGATTAGCAACTGTCACATCACTCAATATGCAGAATGGGGCTTGATTAGCCTATAAGTATTTCACTTTAGTAAGAATGAGCGACTACTGAGAGCAGATATTGGAAGCTGATGAATAGTAATTCTGTTCAGGAGAGATGCCGACTGCAGTAGTTATTAGCCTGAGCTCAGTAGCACGTCTTTCATAGGAACGGGGTGTAATAGAAAACACAAGGAGCACTTCTTGAATAAAAGGGAAAAAAACTCAATCAGTGAATGTCTTCGAGAGATGGCAGATGTTATCATCCCTCAGATGCACTGGCATTATAAGCTTACAATCTGAGACTTTCTGTATAAAGTGATATTTTATATTTACCATAAAGAATATTCAGAATCAAATCGTTGCTTTCATCAAACTTTACTAAATATGACAAATTAATTGCTTTGTTATTTTAGTATAATTCAAAAACAAACAAATTAAATTTGTAGTCCAAGTCTACACTGAGATCCATTGTCATGGTTTTAATGAAGAGTTACAAAAAAAGTACAGGTTAATTTTTTAATCTTAACTAATATACCACAAGTTTATTGAATGTCTTGCAGGTTTGTTTTTTCTTCATTGAAAATAAAATGTTTAAAATTAAGAAATAGTTAGGACATAAAACGAATTCAGAATTTCATATTCCAGATCACTAATGAAAGAAGCATATGTGTGACACTGATTGTGTTACTCTTTGTTCAGACAGTCTTCCACTGAAGCTCACAATGCTCTATGGATCATCTCAAATCATGCTGGAGAACATCATCTTCAGGTTTGCTCATCAAGTAACAAATCAAGAGAGCCATGCTATAAATATCAAATATCAGATGAGTTTGTTCTGTGTTATTGTTATGTATTAAAAGAGTGCAATTGCCAATTACACAGCATGTTCTCCAGTCCAACCCAGGCTGTGCTGCATTTTATCTCTTTTCAATTATGTAGTCAACTAATTGTATTCACCCAATCTTGGCATGGCTCAAATGAAACTCAATCAGGCATTTCAAATTCATTTTCTGCACCCTTTATATTTAAGAACATTATATGCCAAATCTGCTTAAAGTATAAATATATCTACATAAAAATAAAAGTGTTACAACCACTGATCTATATATGACTGGAATATGGCGGCACGGCGGCTTCACTTTCATGATGTCATGAGAAATCCAGTTCTCTATTATAGATCAGTGGTTACAACCCACTACACACACTCTATATACACTTTATATACACATACAACACACTATACGTGTGTGAGTTTTGAAAGCATTTAAAAAAACAACCTTGAGGGGGTCAACTCCTGTCATGTCAGTGGGCTCTGGTCTGTCACTGAACAGATCATTTCAAAGCCCTGTGTATTAATAAGGAGTTGATTCCCCCAACTGCTTCTACTTGGACGTTCTCCACTAGATGTCGGAACATGGCTACAGGGATTTGCTCTCATCAGTGCACTGATGTTGGCTGATGGAGGCTGGCTCGCTGTCATTACAATAATCCATTCCAAAGGCCTGGGCTTTGTGCAGACCAATAAAAGTTCCTCCAAGATAAGTTAAATTATTGTGCAATATTTTTTATAATGTTACAACCCACTCCACCAACTATTATTTTAGTACGCAATTCAGGAATAACAACTTTAATCTGTAGCAAATTAATATGGGAACAGTATATGAAAATTAAAGATAAATAGTGCAAAAAAGTGTACAGTATCTCACAGAAGTGAGTACACCCCTCACATTTTTGTAAATATTTTATTATATCTTTTCATGTGACAACACTGAAGAAATGACACTTTGCTACAATGTAAAGTAGTGAGTGTACAGCTTGTATAACAGTGTAAATTTGCTGTCCCCTCAAAACAACTCAACACACAGCCATTAATGTCTAAACCGCTGGCCACAAAAGTGAGTACACCCCTAAATGAAAATGTCCAAATTGGGCCCAAAGTGTCAATATTTTGTGTGGCCACCATTATTTTCCAGCACTGCCTTAACCCTCTTGGGCATGGAGTTCAATGTGAGGGGTGTACTCACTTCTGTGAGATACTGTATATATACTAGTACCATTCAAAAGTTTGAGTAAGATTATTTAATGTTTTTTGAAAATCTCTTATGCTTTTGAAAGCTGCATTTATTTGATTAAAATTCTGTAAAATAGTGATGTGAAATATTTTAGTGTAAAAGTTAGACTTTTCAAATTTGTAAATAAAACAGATTAAGTAGTTTTTACAATAACTTAAAAATTGTACTTAAGAATTTCACATTTAATTCAATGTGTTCTTTGTAATTATTTGTGAAATGTAGCCATTCCTGAGTGAAATTTGTTTCAAAGTAATCTCTACATCATTTTTTCACTGTACAGTTTAAAAGAACTGTTTTCCATTTTTAAATATACTTTATTCCTGTGATGGCGAAGCTGAATTTTCAGCAGCTATTACTCCAGTATATTTAGTATCACGTGATCCTTAAAAAGTAATTTAATATGCTGATTTGCTGCTCAAGAAACAATTCTTATTATTATCAATGTTGAAAACAGCTGTGCTGTTT
>NW_015547688.1:2585875-2587166 GCF_001515605.1 Sinocyclocheilus anshuiensis
GGGAAGAAGGAAAGCCAGTGTACTCAGTACAATGTTCTTCTAGGAAACCCTGGGTCCTGGCATTCATGTGGATGTTACTTTGACATGTACCACCTATCCAAAAATTGTTGCAGACAATTTCATGGCGATGGTGTTTTCTGATGGCAGTGGCATCTTTCAGCAGGATAATGCACCTGTCACACTGCAAAAACTGTTCAGGAATGGCTTGGGAACATGACAAGATGTTGCTTTGGCCTCCAAACTCCCCAGATCTCAATCCCGTTGACTATCTGTGGGATGTGCTGGACCAACAAATCCATGGAGGTCCCACCTTGCAACTTGCAGGATTTAAAGGATCTGCTGCTAATGACTTGGTGCCACACAGGACATGTTCAGAGGTCTTGTGGAGTCCATGCCTTGACGCATCAGAGCTGTTTTGGCAGCACAAGGGGGACTGACACAATATTAGGCAATCCATAATGCCAAACTAATGTTTTCTTTTCAAGAATGTTATTCTTGTAGAAAGTTTTTTTTCTTCATTATGATATCATTTTTTTACTTTATGCCCCAAAAAATATAATTTCAGATATTAAAAAATACACTCATCATAGTAGAGGTGTATTCATTGCATTTATAAAATGCATTTTAATGTATTTTCGAATAAACTAGAGATCTGGACAAATCAAATCTGGGTCACGTCATTGACCCCTTTTCTACAGACATAGTTTCAGCATTTTTTAGAAAGCCGTTGCACCGCAGGCCATATGCCCAGCCTGACATCTTTTCAAAAACATGTTTACAGGACACTTATGTCCTGTGGAGACAGCAAAGTGACAACAACTCCATCCCTGTGATGCTATCACCTCCTCTGCAGAGGGGCAGAAGCTCTGACTTTAGTGACATGGCAGATGTGTGATGGCTTGCTCTACCCTCAGCTGTAATAGCATTCCATCAAGAGGAGAGAGAGGATGAGTGCTGCATGTAAACATCTGCAATCATCTTCCTGGGTTATGTCCTGGGGACATGCCAGCTGGCCTTTCAAAAAAAAAATTAAAAAAAAAATACTGACAGCAAGGTCAACTAACACCACTATTAAATATTAAACCTTGAAGTAAGCAACATCAACAGATATTGATGGAAATCTTCCTTATATAAATATATATACAGTGGTGTGAAAAAGTGTTGGCCCCCTTCCTGATTTCTTATTTTTTTGCATGTTTGTCACACTTTAATGTTTCAGATCATCAAACAAATTTAAATATTAGTAAAAGATAACACAAGTAAACACAACATGCAGTTTTTAAATGAAGGT
>NW_015547688.1:2593792-2594351 GCF_001515605.1 Sinocyclocheilus anshuiensis
ACCTTCATTTAAAAACTGCATGTTGTGTTTACTTGTGTTATCTTTTACTAATATTTAAATTTGTTTGATGATCTGAAACATTAAAGTGTGACAAACATGCAAAAAAATAAAAAATCAGGAAGGGGGCCAACACTTTTTCACACCGCTGTATATTAGGGCTACCCCCTAATAGTCGACTAATCGTTAGTCGACCAGAAGAAGCTTGGTCGACCAACATTTTATTAGTCGCTTAGTCGCAGAAAAAAAAAAATCCACAGGCAATTTCACACAGTCCGTGACGGACAGATCGTTAACGGCTAGTCTTTGGTAATACAGTACATCGGGCAGGACATCCAAACGCTCGTCTATCATTCATCGACCTCAAATATGGCTTATCATATGAAATATGTAAGTAGCCTATTAGCAACTTTACATGGCCGCTTAATCTAATGTTAACCTAGAGAAATGTGCGCTGTTCAAGTGTTTGTGTGGAGGGTGAAAGCTGAACAGTAGCTCACAGCAGGACAGATGGAGGCGCCGGTGCACTCACTTGCTCTTAAAATACTCCGTAATTTTTGGT
>NW_015547688.1:2594498-2597738 GCF_001515605.1 Sinocyclocheilus anshuiensis
CCTCTTGGATGAGTCGTCGCTGTGCTCTTGGGGTAATTTTGGTCAGCCGGCCACTCCTGGGAAGGTTGTTTTTGCCATTTGTGAATAATGGCTCTCACTGTGTTTCGCTGGAGTCCCAAAGCTTTAGAAATTGCTTTATAACCTTTTCCAGACTGATAGATCTCAATTACTTTCTTTCTCATTTGTTTCTGAATTTCTTTGGATCTCGGCATGATGTCTAGCTTTTGAGGATCTTTTGGTCTACTTCACTTTGTCAGGCAGGTCCTATTTAAGAGATTTCTTGATTGCGAACAGGTGTGGCAGTAATCAGGCCTGGGTGTGGCTAGAGAAATTTAACTCGGGTGTGATAAACCACAGTTTTAACAGGGGGGCAAACACTTCTTCACACAGGGCCATGTAGTTTTGGATTTTGTTTTCCCTTAATAATAAAAACCTTCATTTAAAAACTGCATGTTGTGTTTACTTGTGTTATCTTTGACTAATATTTAAATTTGTTTGATGATCTGAAACATTAAAGTGTGACAAACATGCAAAAAAATAAAAAATCAGGAAGGGGGCCAACACTTTTTCACACCGCTGTATATTAGGGCTACCCCCTAATAGTCGACTAATCGTTAGTCGACCAGAAGAAGCTTGGTCGACCAACATTTTATTAGTCGCAGAAAAAAATAATAAATAAATAAATAAAAATCCACAGGCGAAGTCACGCAGTTCGTGACGGACAGATCGTTAACGGCTAGTAATACAGTACACCAGGAAGGACATCCAAACGCTCGCCTATCATTCATCGACCTCAAATATGGCTTATTATCTAATGTAAGTACTAGCAACTTTACATGGCTGCTCAATCTAATGTTAACCTAGAGAAATGTGCACTACTCAAGTGTCTGCGGAGTGTGGAGCTGAACAGTAGCTCACTGCAGGACAGATGGAGGCGCCGGTGCGCTCATTTGATCTTAAAATACTCCGTCATTTTTGGTCATACAGATAAATGTAATACATCTTTCGAATCTATGAAGACTCTACATTTTTTTTGTGTGTGCGCTTTCTGCCGTCTCGGTCTGTGAACTTGAGGGCGAAACTCAGTGTATATCTTTGCCTTACAGACATTGAAAACATAACTATATCTATAAATGTCTACTTTAAAATGAAACAATTCAAATGGAAAACAAATTGTCAGATTATGTAATCCGTATGAAACATGCATAAAGGCGCATCACTACTGCGGAGATGACGAGGCGGTTTCGCCGACTTCATCTCTGAAGCTGAAAACAAAGAAAGCTAGTTTATCAAATTATTAAAATGTTAATGCAGTCTCCTTACTGTTTTTCACTGACATATTCATAATCATTACTTCTGCCGGTGCACTGTGGCAAGCTTTATGCGTGTACTTGAGCGCTTATTAGGCTATAGGAAATTAAAGGCTCATTATAATGATTTAAATAGTTTATTAAGCTTGCGATTAGTCGACTAATGCTTCAAATGAATGACTACTAGTCGACCAGAAAAATCCTTAGTCGAGGACAGCCACTATATATATATATATTAGTGCTGTCAAACGATTAATCGCGATTAATCACATCCAAAATAAAAGTTTTTGTTTACATAATATATGTGTGTGTACAGTGTATATTTATTTTGTATATATAAATACACACACACATACAGTATATATATTTAGAAAATATTTACATATATTTACGTTTATATTTATATTCATATAATTTATATTATAATTTAGAATAAAAATTAAATGATTCCACTCAATTAGCCTATAGGTTTTAAAGAAAAGCAAAGCTATCTGAAATGTACATCTAATTCATGGAAATGATAATAAATAATAAAAAATTAAATAAAATAAAAAATAATAATAAAATAAAAATGTAATTTTTTATTACAATAAGTAATAAATGTAAAAATAATAACATTATTAACAGGATGCCACTCAGGGCCTAATTTTATGTTTTTATTTCAAAATAAAACTACAATTTTTAGTGCACAAATCTATTCCCACAAAATTGGAAGCACGGGATTGTCCAAGATGTCTTGGTATGCTGAAGCTTAAAAATTTCCCTTCACTGAAGGTAAGGGGCTTAACCCATCCCCATATAGGAAATAGGTGAACTAGGAAAAAGTGGCTAGAAAGTGATTTTCTTTCCCACACCTGTGCACTACTTTTTCAATGCATACCCTTTTGGACTTGACCAAAAGCAAACTTGCCCATCAGACTGCCAAACAAAGAAGCGTGATTCGTAAGTCCACAGAACAGATTTCCACTGCTCCAGAGTCCAGCGGTGTGCTTTATACAAGTCCTTCTGACGCTTGGCATTGTACTTGGTTATGCGATGCTTACATGCAGCTGCTCGGCCATGGAAACCCATTCCATAAAACTCCCGCCACAAAGTTTTCGTGCTGATGTTAATGGTCCCATATTGTCAAAACTGAAATTTCCTGGCTTTTTTCATGATAACTGAGATCTAGGGGCTATTTAACAACCATATAAGTTTCAAAACAGTCAGTCCACAGTAAAATGCACACAGCCTGCATAAAGTAGCTGTGATTTTTCACGAACCGTTGTGACTTCCGTAAAAAGTTGACGTCAGAACTACACAGTCACCGCCTTCAGTCACCACCCCGAGCACCGCCCACCGTCCCACTCTCCTTTTGCCAAACCCCCAGACAACATCGCGTCCATGCCATTGCTGAGTAACATCAATACGGAAACATGTCGAAAAGGTTAACTTTAACCACAAAACCAGATCGGCCGACCTGAAATGTTACACTCTCACTCAAAGGATGGACGATCTGCCAGGATTGTTACTATGAGGTGGATCACATCTACCGTGTATAGTAAAGACAAACTCACCGTGTCTATCTAGTCATGATGAAGATGTATATACATTTCACTTTCAGCAGGTAACTATTTTTACAACTACATTATTGTTCCAGCCACAATTAATCACAACAATGTATATACAATTACAAATGATTAAATATAAATCGTCAAATATAAATCGTTGTTTTACACACATGCACACAGTGTAGACGCGCAACAAAAGACAATACTTTATCGAAACCTTTCCTGATAAGAAGTGTGCGCTGCAAACGCGAAACGCGATGACAATCGTTTCTGTCCAGTCTGCTCGTTTTATCGCGTTTAACCACAGCTGTCGTAGGTTTTTTGTCTGGTAGTGGCAGCAGGTATGCGATAAAATTTCTAATTTGAGGCTGTATTACGTC
>NW_015547688.1:2598742-2607745 GCF_001515605.1 Sinocyclocheilus anshuiensis
TCGAAAAGGTTAACTTTAACCACGAAACCAGATCGGCCGACCTGTAATGTTACACTCTCACTCAAAGGATGGACGATCTGACAGGATTGTTACTATGAGGTGATCACATCTAACGTGTATAGTAAAGACAAACTCACCGTGTCTATCTAGTCATGATGAAGATGTATATACATTTCAATTTCAGCAGGCAACTATTTTTACAGCTACATTATTGTTCCAGCCACAAATCACAACAATGTATATACAATTACAAATGATTAAATATAAATCGTCAAATATAAATCGTTGTTTTACACACATGCACACAGACATTATTTCATACACGACATAGTCGTGAGATGCAAGAAACATAGACATATGGCAAGAAATCTGTAGACGCGCCCTCAACAACAAAAGACAATACTTTATCGAAACCTTTCCTGATAAGAAGTGTGCGCTGCAAACGCGAGCATTTTTGACGATCGTTTCTGTCCAGTCCACTCGTTTTATCGCGTTTAACCACAGCTGTCGTCGGTTTTTTGTCTAGCAGTAGCAGCAGATATGCGATCAAATGTCTAATTTGAGGCTGTATTACATCGATTCTGGCACCCAACATCACAACAAGATGATATTTTAAGCTCCTTAATGTAGCCAAATCTGCGCTGGTTTGAATGGGCCACCTCCAGTTTCCTCTGTTTTTTGCTGCCTCCAGCTAGCGCAGTCAGAAAGGTGTACAATATGTGACCTTTAAGGCCAGTGGAATTTTGTAACTATTCAGCTATGAAATCAGCAATATTGGTTACTTTTATGCACCATGCGCCTCAGCACTCGGTGAGCCCGCTCTGTGACATTACGTGATCTTCTGCTTCATGGAGTTGCTGCTGTTCCTAACTGCTTCCACTTTCTAATAATACCTTTTACAGTTGACCGTGAAATATCCAGAAGGGATCAAATTTGACAAACTGACTTAATGCTAAGGTGGCATCCTATCACAATGCCATGCTTGAATTCACTGAGCTCTTCAGACCGACCAGTTTTTTTCCCCCAAAAGTTTGTAAATGCAGACTGCATGGCTAGGTACCTGATTTTATACACCTGTGGTAATGGGCCTGAATGAAAGATCTGAATACAATCATTAAGAGGTGTGTCCCGATACTTGTGTGCATATAAGGGAGAATATGGTTCTATAGCTCTGAGAAAAACTTTTGAACTTTTCCTTCCTAATAACACCGGCTAAAATTAAACCTGTTGTGACATTAACATTTGCTGGGCCCTTTCAGACGATCTAATTCAATCAGAGGGGAGTACATCGGTTGACACCACTGATTTCATTGTGAAGGGAAAAAACGTGACTGACAAGACTTTATGCCCTCGGTCCATGCGACCTATCGGCAGACCGTTTTCATTAGCATTTCTCATTAGAGTTCTGTTGAAAATGATCACTGTGACATGCACAGACACCACTGAAACACTGACGAAAAAGAGTGTGTCTACATTTATTAGAGTTCAAAAAAATCCCTGTAGTTCAGAGAAAAAAAAGGAGCGGCAGAAAATCAATTGACTGTTCTGATTAAATTAATAAAGCACAAAATACCGCCATATCATTTTGATGTTTACCAAATTAAAATGGCAATCACTTTGCAAAACTCTTGTCAGGCATCTCATCTTCCGTTTAACCCGAGAGGTCTATTTGATATTGGTGGGAGCTCTTTTGGTCTCAGGATCATGGTGTACGTTTACATTTTTGCAGTTTAAATCCCAAATCATTTAATTATTTCCTATTTAATTCAAATGCGCTTTTGTGCGTCTGCAGCGAATAATTAGTCAGATTCCCACAGACCAAAGCTGATTCATAAATTCAGAAACAGAAACAGCTCTGGAGGCCTAATTAATAGGGTAAATATTGATTTTTAGACTATAAAATACAGCTTTTTTTAAGCAGGTAGCAGACGTTTTTAATTCATCTTTCTGGTATAGCCTGTGAATGAAAACTATATTAAAGGAGTCATGCAGCATATTGCATTTATCTTTTATTCCAAATATCTTTAGGGTTTATACCCGAAGATAGAATTGCAAACTACCCAATATGGCTTTGCATATTACACCTATGATTATGAATAGAAATTCTGATTGCTGAGAATAACATTGTGTCAATCTCCTTACACTACAATTGCAAAACACAGCAAATATGCTGCTTACACCCCTGCATGATCCTGAGTGAGAATGTCTAATATTGCAAAGAGCCTAGAGCTAACATCTGCAATATCATTCATAACATCCCTTCCAATTTCCATTGTAAGTGTTGTGCACTTTCATAAATATGGAACAAATCTGTGTAGGAATCAAGACAGACAAAAACCTGTCTTGTCTGAGTGGTTCGTGTAGCCATGGAGGGTGATGTAAAGGAAAGAGCTCAGGCCATGTGTGACCGCTGCTCTGTGTGGCCCTCGTGACCACTCTTCCACACACTGATATTTCCTTACAGTCAAAGGAAGAAGCTTCCTGTCTGCTTCAGTACATTGGTAATACCTACAACACACGAAGGAACACTAAAAATACCAGTAAGTGTTTCCTGACACGTCTTAAACACTCCTGTTTTCTCAGTAGCCAGTTTACCAAAGGTAGTGGGGAATGTTACATAAAGATAATGTAGGTTCAGAATCAGAATGCCTGGACACTGCATGATCACATGACCACACTTTTCATGCCTATGTAAATTCTCACCATGCAGTGGATTTGTGTACTTCTGTGCCATCTAGTGGTTAGGACCTGCCAACAATCCAATATTCTGTAGAAGGCTATATCTTTCTTTGGGATGAACAATACCTAACAGTCTATATTACAGATGTTTTTTTTTTTTTATTATTTTATTTATCTGTATTGGCTGATACTGGATATTTAATTGCGCTCATTTCCTGTATTTCCTTATACAAGACTCAACTAAAGTTAAAATGAAAAAAATAATAATAATTCAATATAATCTTTAGCAAACTTAAAATTGAATAATTAACTTTTACACTGAGAAATGGAGTAAAAATATTTTCACTCAGAAACTGCTAGAAATAGATTTGCTAGAAGTTTCAAAATTAAAAAGAAACAGCAAGTAACATTTAATTAAACATTAAATTTTGATACAAACGCTAAAATAGTATTTTCTATTCCAGTATATATTTTTTTCACACGATTTAGTTACATTTCTAGTATTTTATTTAATTTATTTATTCTGATCGGAATTGAATTTCAACATGCATCCCTAATCCATAGTTTAAATTACAATGACATAAATATACTTATGTGTGTGTTTAGGGTCAGGATGAACTTCAGAGCTCTTTTACTGAATAAACACGGTTCTTTTAGAAATTAACAGCATTTCCGTAAGGCAAATAAAGAGCAGATAACAATTTTACAGTGTTTGCATCATGCATCGAACTTTATTGAACCTTTTTCTTTTGAGATTGAAGCATTAAATAATACCATAATAAATAAAAAAAGCTATGTACATTGCCCAAAGGGGAAAAAAAGCAAACCAAACCAAATGTCAAGAACACACTTGCTAAAACCTGATTTAATGAAACAAATGCTTCCCTTTTGTTCTCGGCATGATCTCCTGAAAATATTTCATGCAACTAAGAAATTCCTATGACTGAAAAGTACGCCAGGTTAAAAAAACAAACTTTTTTTTCTTAATATTGGCATCAAGACGATCACTAAACAATATAACACCTTTCTTTGTACAACGTTGCACCAAATTTATACAAAACAGGTCCTAATCTTGAAACAGAGATCAACAACATAGGCAACTGCACACATAACAGAACTTGTGGTTTATGAAATAGGAAAAGTTGGAACTGATCTGACAAATCTCAACAGCACAGCCAAAATTGTGACTACAAATCTTTTCCATGATGCAACACATATTATAAGCACAACTACACTTTTTATTTTTTTGTTTGTTTGTTTAAGTAGGAGCTTTGATTGTTTTGACTGCAAGTCAGAGACTCGCTTACTTTTTTTTTTTTTATGTAAACGTTTCTCCAAAGGCACTGCTACCTAATGAGCCCAACAGTGCGGTAATTCAGAATCGTGGCTTCCCCTGAACTGGGACGTCCCGTTCCTTCTGGCCCATCACTTCCACAACAATCATGCTACACTTGTACTCCACAGTATTATTCCCTATTACAATATACAATCAAATCCACTTTCTTCCATCCTCTTATCTCTCACTGCCTTAGAGATCGATTTTATACATGTGATCAAATGTGCAAAATGCGGCACAAAATCATGATGGAAAGTAAAAGAAACACTTTCTTGGTACAGAAAATACTTAAAAAAAAAAAAAACCCTAATAAACCCTTATATATTTATTTTGCACATGCCCATGTTCGACTATAAACAATACTGACATTTGTGCTTCAATGGTCTAAAGCAATTACACCAAATTACTCTTGCTAAGTAAGAAATAAATACCCTGTGCCTGCAATTATATTCCTAACTATATCCAAACAAGGCCATTATTTTACCCTCTAAACCTAAACAGAGCAAAAAACGGTAAGTTTGCTACAATATTCATGAGTGATGCATATTTATGAATGACTGCAAGGCACACATGCTAACATCTATAGCATGCTGCAGATCAGGGGGCTCATCCAGTCCCTGCTACACACTAACAAAATAAAAGGACCAAAATGATGAAAGGCAAGATTTGCTTGACAAGAACAGGCCATAATATGAATACTCCAGCCTCTATTACAAAGAAATATATTTTTGATGTCATTTACTCCATTTACTTGCTTCACTGCAGAACACTGGCAATTTTGTGCAATAAAGGACCATGAACTACTTTAAAAGGTTGAAAAAAGTAAAAAATAAATAAATAAAAATCCATGGAAACATAAAAACTGAGGTTTCTGTGTTTAAAAAATGCGCCATCTTAAAGAAAAGAAAAGAAGCCGCTGTAAGAGCAGTGATCCCTTTATGATTAAAAAAAAAAAAGTAAAACTTTTGCTTGCATTTCAAAATATTATGTAGCTTTTTTCCAAGGACAAAAGTGTCTTCACTTTTCACATTTAACTGTAAAAGGTTACAAAAATATTCTAAAATACTCTAATATGTGCATTTGCTAAATGTACAATACTTTTTTGAAATGTCTTGTGATATTTTAGTTTGGTGGTTCTTTAGGTAAAACATACAACTATACAACTTAAAATTGAGGGACAAAGGTCTCTTGCTGGGATTATCACATCCATCCACATTATAAGAATAATACTAATGAGGTGATGAGTTTGTTTTTAAAACACTGTTGAGAATATATATTTTAAAAAAAAGACAATTGTGCAGGCTTCTTTGCGTAGGTAACCATCAAAATGTCTCTCAAATTGTCCATGAGGTCCATACAAATAACAGTAACACATTTAATGGGATACTGGGAAATGGACTGAGGAAATATAACCTGTGTGCAAGGAATGTATATTCACTTTTCAATGCCCACAAGCTCCACAAGGGCCTAAAGGCTCTTTCACATGACTCAACATTACCCTCAGGACAGAGTAAACGTTAACGCAACACCAAAATTAAGTTTGCTGCACCATTTATCACTGTTCTATTCAAAGTGCCAGTGTCAAAGTCAGCAATGCTTTTCATGATTTTTCCATGACTTATTGATCATCTTTACTTACAGCGTGTTTTTGGCCAATTACCTGAGCTGTAAGATCATGGCCGATTGGCTGACTGCATTAAACCCTTCTCTAGTGATTATAATGAGCTCTGAGGAAAAAAAATTAAATAACCATGTCCATATTATGCTTTTAAGAGCCCTCAAAATATAAATTCAGAAGAAAAAACAAAACAAAACAGGCACTGCTAAAACATCCACTATAATATTTGCGAATCACAAATACTTTTGTATGTATGTGACATGTGGAAGAAAAAAAATAGATATCATGGCCACAAAGTAAGAAAATCGTTCCCTCAACTTATTAATTTGTGGCCATGTTGTACTCATTCGTTCCCTCATTTTATTTAAATCACGGCCATGGTGTACTAATTCACCCACTTTGTATTAAATTATTCGCTCATTTTAATTTAGCTAAATCATGGCCATGTATTAATTCGTTCACTTGTTTTAGTTCAATCGTGGCTAACTAATTAGTTCCCTCATTTGAATTTAGTTCAATCGTGGCCACAATCGAACAAGGGAACAAATTAGTAGAACATGGCCACAATTGAACTAAAATGAGGGAACAAATTAAGTTGTGGAAACAACTTCTTCATTTTTTTCTACTGATGTCATGTTTGGGTGCCGTACTTTTAGCTGTCAATGGAGAAAGATGCTTTTTGGAAGCAGATGATTCAATCACGGTATCTACCAACTGGACCATGTTAACTAGCCAAACATCTGGACGCCGGTCATGTGAAAGGGCCTTTATAAACAGCATCACGTGAACGAGCCGCACATTAAGAACCAAGCAGCAGGAACTCCTATTGCCCTGTTTCTTGTGCTGTGAAAATCTTGTCAGCACCTCAGTAAAGTTGGCGAACAGTGTATCACTCATGTACCAGCTTGTCTGGTTTGGAATATCCAAACAGTTTAAAGTCGGCTTCATACAGCCTGTACAGCTCTTTTCTGGACTCCAACGGTAAGTTGGCGAACCAGTCCTGCTCCCAACTGCTGACGGTTTGGTTGTGATGACTTTGCGGGAACTCGACGACATTGTCTACGCGGAGAATCCGCAACAAATGCTCAGCGTCCTCATCCAAGGTCTCCAGCTTCCCCACAAAATCATAATTTATCTGGCAGGGATGGCACAGACGGTACATTTGTCTCCAGTGCTCGTTGAAAGGCATCTCTTTCTCAGTGTTAGGGTCCAATAAATACTGAACGAAATTCGAGAAAGACGGTCGAATCCCAGCAGCGAAAGCGTCCACGACCGATGCTGGTGGATCCGTGTAATTGCTGTATTTTCTCAACATGACGACTGCGAATCTTTTGTAGAAGTCCTCGTTCTCTTGTTCGAATTTGTTGCGATAGGCAGAGATCAGTCGCACGAAAGGATCCCTGACGAACAAAAACTTGGTGTATTTCTTAAGCTTGATTTTCATGAGGTGCCGTGAGAACTTTCCATAGCGCTTCCAGAACTTGTTGAAGGTGAAGTGCAGGCTACTGTTATGGATGAGCTCCTGAGGAACATCCAGAGGGTCTTGATATGGCACACCGTCCAATAACAGGCTCTCGCTCAGCACGATCATGATGCGCTTCCAGTTTGTGCAGGCCACCTTGGGAACGTAACAGTAAATAATCCCATGCCTGTCATCCACGATGAGGTGATCCAATTCTTTATTGGGTATGTCATCAAAAGTCCTGTTCTTTCCGGGGAAGTCAAAGTAACTTTTGTTACCGCACACATCTTGGATCAGCTGCTTTCTACTCTCCTGCCTTTGTTTTTTCTCAGGGCCAATTGGAGTCAGATGAATCTTCCACTCTCGTCTCGGGACAAATTTCTCCTCCGATTTCTCAGAGGACTGATTGTGAGGGTCTCCAGGGGGCGGTTCTCCTCTCACCTGTTCCGTGGGGTCTGCGGTTCCTTCTAAAAACTGGTTGACAAAAGCATCAATGTCTGTCAAAAACGAGCCCTCTTTGTCTTCCTCTACTTTCTTTTCTGGGTCACGACGGCTCTGTGGAGAGAGGCATGATGGTTGGGGCCCAGAGATAGTTGTGTGCAGGTAAAAATTTGAGGCCCCCACATCATCCCAGTATATGATTATAAGAAGGATCATGAAGACAGCGCCCACTATCATAAAAATGCGGAACAATCTCGACTTTCCCATTTTGGTCGATTTTGACTGAGAAAGTGCCATTCTCACCTCAACTCCATTACACAATCGACAGCCCAGACTGCATTCATCATAGTCTGAAGTAGAGGAAAACAAATCAGAAAATGGAAGTCAAGAGTATGTCAGTGTTTTGTAATATTGTGGTTCTCTTTATGCAATAAAAAGTAACATTTCGTATTCTCTTTATATGACAGAGCATCTATATTTCTGTCTAATTGGTCAATCGTAATTGAGCAGTCAAATGCTGTAGTATAATGAGAGCAAATCGATATATTTCATGGCTCACTATTGCTATTAGTGCTATTTTAATGTCATCATGATACACTGTAGAGACGTGTTAGCTAGCTAACTTCTGGAATACACTACACAACTTTTGCCCTCATTTACAGTCTGAAGTCAACTCTAGTTGCTTCAAGTCAGTCAGTCAGCAGATTTTGAGCAGTCAAGAGCTGACAGGTTTCACAGAAAACTGCTTAGTCTATGATGGGCACAGACTCAAATCTGTTCGTTTCGGGCTTTCACTCTATCCAGTCGTTGGAGATCTAACATGTCTGATATTTTTGAGCACGTATTGTTTTCATTTGTTGTGCATTTTCTAGCAATGAGGTGCATGTTTCTGTGTGAGTTTGTTGTGTTCATAACAACTTCTGGTAGTGTGTGATTCTCAGTTGTTAAGTGAAGCCCAGGCCAGTTTTTCTCTTTAACCATTTATAGCCTTGGCAAGTGTACGATGCCAAGTGTTTTAAAATCTGTTCAGATTTTTTAAAATGTGTACTCAGAGCTGGGTAACCTCAGACTACAAAAATTAAGTACTTGTAATTAGATTAGGCCTATATTACATTTTAAATTACTCGTAATCAGACTACAACAGTTACTTTTTATGATGGGAAGTTGTGGCCTAATGGTTAGAGAGTCGGACTCGTAACCCAAAGGTTTATTGATTACATGATCACATATTATTCACACAATAGCAATAAATTATTAATAATTTATTGATACTTCCTAATCTTCTTTTTTCATCGTTCATCCCATTTGGGAAACCTTGACATAATGTAACGTTTAATTAGGGCTGGGTATCGAGTTCGATACTTTTTAGGCACCGACCGAAATGCCTCAATACCATCGAGTATCGAAAAACGTTTCGTCATTCGGTACCAAATTTCGATACCTAAGGGGTTAATCTCATCAGTGTCA
>NW_015547688.1:2607882-2608106 GCF_001515605.1 Sinocyclocheilus anshuiensis
GCGTTTATGTTTTAAAATGAAAACGATCCTCGTCATACTGGCATTTACACTGCATTTCAAGCCGACTTTCCACTATCTCCGACAAATGACAAACGACAGACCGGTCATTCAGTCATTCATTTCCAATGGAGAGTAGCGCGGGAGCTGCATGGAGTTCCAATCATATGCAGATATCTGTTCATACTAACGTTACATGACCGAAAGCACGTGTTATGAGACCATTC
>NW_015547688.1:2608299-2630273 GCF_001515605.1 Sinocyclocheilus anshuiensis
AAATAAAACCAAAGTTTTTTTTTTTTAGATAATGTAATCTTGTTAAAATTGATTTCATAAAATTGGTATCGAAAAAAGTATCGTTCAGGAACCGGTATCGAAGTCAAGGTATCGGTATCGTTATTGAAATTTTTTTAACGATACCCAGCCCTACGTTTAATGCAGTTGTTGTTAATAGCAACGAATGGGATGTTTTCTTTCTCTTCGCCTTTTGTATATCAGTGGAACAAGATTTAAATCAAAGTAATAAATGAGCCAGGTCTAAAGTAATCTAAAAGTAATCAAAAAGTAGTCCAATTATATTACCAAAAATGTATAATGTAAACGATTCAATTTTTGTCATGTAATTTGGAATCAGTAGCAGACTACAATTTGTCAGTAATCTGCCCAGCTCTGTGTGTACTGTATTCCAGCCTTAAACATAGAAAAAGTAACATTTACCAATAAATAATATAGGCCTAATTAACATTGCATTGCAGTGTAATATACAGTGTTTGCTTCACATGTCAAGATATTTTCTTCTTGGAAGCTTTAAGCTTCATTTCATGTCCATTTTTTGGCAAATATATTGCTCAGCTGGCTATTATCACAAAATAAATCCCTTCAGGGTTTGTTTGACCATAATAACCCACTGACTGTACATTATCCCTTACATAATGCAAAGGGTGTTTTAGTTAAAACAGATTTATTTAGTAAGTAATGCAATGTAACCCCTGACAAGGGTTATTTTGCCACAGGGGATCTCCTAAAGGCGTTTACAGGCTACTTACCAAATAATACACAGACATTCAATATTGATATGATTATTAATATTATAGCCTACTTGTAGGAAGCGCAGAGACAGAATTTGAACACCGCTACAAAGTAAACACAGTAATTTTCCACATATATCCGTGTATTGCTGTAACAGAGAGGTTATATTCGCCTGGAAAATTTGGCGTGTTTCAAACCAAGCGGCTGATAACGCACAGCTATTGGCTGGCTCGTTTCGTTAATGTATTATAACATTACACAGCACAACACTCTGATGTTGGCTACAAACAAACACAATATGCGTGCGTAGTAGCGTAGCGTAATAACGACTCAGAAACTGACACGAACGTGTACGAGCTGACAGCACGTGTGGATTTTTCCATTTGTGATTATTTATATATTTCATTTCGGGTCAAATATTATTCCGAAAACTCAAAATTCACTGAACAGCCGCACATTTGCCATGCTCTCGTGTTCATTTCAAAGTCAAAAGCGACCCCTCACATTCAGCTGGACACAATGCAGCTCTTTGACACCATCTCTGACTGTGGGAGGAAGCTGCAAACACTCGATCCTATCGATAAAACTCCTCCTAAGCCATTCATCTATAACGTAACATACTTTCTACTATACTGCAGATTTCGGTTCAATCGGGTGATGGCGTGTCGATTGTTTTTCCATTGCCAAAATGAAGATATTAAGTCAAATCTAGATCAAGTGCAAAGACGTGCCTAACCACTTTTTGCTCCATGGTAAGTCATGAAGCTACTCATCATGCCTGGGATTGCGTCTGTGATTCGCGCACACGGAGTTAAAACAATGCTATGTTTAGTATGATATGAGCGAAATGACTGTGTAACGTGTCTAAACATGGCTGTAACGATCACGGTCTCACCTCATCGCAGGAGAGGGAATTTCTCGGCAGGCAGACGGCGTCAGCTGAGGAGGGATGTGGGCGCGGGGTGTTGACACAGCAGCGCTTTAGTGTCGCGAGATTTCCAAGTGTGCGCAAGCCTCTGCTGTTGAACCGTACAGACACGAGGAGTTTAGTCAGCACACTCTCGCTTTATTTTTACAAACCTTTATAGAGTGCATGCTCTACCAGACCTCCAATAAGCTTACTAAAATTTACATTTTAAAGAGGAAAAAGACCACATACTGAAAGGTGTCACAATATAATGACAGTCACTTAGAAAAATGCCATAATAGTTTGTCAAAATGCAACAGTTGGAATCGCTACCACAATAAAACTTCATCCAGTATCATCAAAAGGAAATTCAAATGACATGTTCTGTTATTACTAACATATGCAACATGTTAATTATAACATAAAATAGAGCTCATGGGACCATTTGAATCAAAAGGGAAGGAATTTAATTCTCTATTAGATTATCTAGACCAGTGGTTCTAAAATATGGGACCAGAACCCATTAGGGAGCCTCATAAATCTTCCAAGGAGGGCAAAATATGACTTAATTAAAAAAAATTCCATCAACAACTAACAATTGTATGTAAAAAAAAATAAATAAATAACTGGATATATGAGGGTATTTTAAAAGTGTGATTTTCAGATATGGGAAAGTCATGGAAATTAAAGTCTTTAAAAAAGTAAGTCTTTTTCATAATGAACCACTTTCTAGTTATGCCTAGCTCTGAGATATTTTATGAGGTAGAAATATACATTTGTGGGGGCGGTGGGGGTAGACTAAAAGTAGGGTAGACGTGTATATTTACACATAAATATGAATATATGAAAACGTTGCAATCAGATTTCTTCACTCAAAAATTGTTCTATTATGCTCTTCAATTAGTTGGGGATTAAATGTACTTATATTATAAATAAAAGAATTATAAACAACCTGCTCAAAAGAATAAAATGCTAAATATATTTAAATGAAATTGGCATGTTAGTGATCAATAAGGAATCCATAAAAGAGGTAAAGTACAAAACTTTAAAGGCAACCTGAATATCACATAACACTACATGTATCATCCATCTATATTTACTTTGGCATTTCCCAAAATCCCTGATATTATTCCAGTCTAAAATACACTGATCTTTATCAGCCAAAGTTAGCACTAGACAGCACTTGGAAATAACACATCACAAAAGTTTTGCAACTATATGCATCATGTTTTTTGCTTCAAGTTCAACAAGAGAAAACCAACAAACGCTTGAATTTCAGTTCAACTTTATTCCCTTGTTGTGCATTTAATATCAGGTAATCTGAATGGAGGAGGATGCAGACCACTGTAGTGCCATTTTCGCACACTAGAGTACAAGTTCGCCTTTTGGAAAATCTTAGGAAACAAAATGTTTTCCTTCTGTGAGATGATGTAAAAACAGTTTTTGGCATATTGAGCCATGGTAACACCCTTATGATGAGGTAGATCAACCAAAGGCAAGAACAAGAGCGCGTTACAATCAGATCCACCAAGAGCAGGCCTGAATGACGTTGGCAGGGCGGCTTCTCCCAGAGCTGGATGATTTTGTTAAAAAGCAGCAGTCAACAGTGGCACAAAATTCTCCTTCTGCAGCGACCAGTATTAAAAGGCACTTGGACTGATGATAACAAGTAAAACTCTGATAGGGGATCCCTCAATTTTTCTCCAATGCTAGTCCACAGTCCTCCACTAAAAAACGGATACTGAAAATAACGAAAGAAAATAATTATGACTGTGCCAAGGTATTTCAAATAGCATACCAGAGTCATATTGCTGCACACACATTACCTGCTGTTGGAATTACAGATCTCCGATGGGAATAATTTCTTCATTGATGAAAAACTCAATGGTCTCTTCCTCCCAGTCATCGACATTGCTGTCCAGCTCATCAGTGTTCACACCTAGAAAAGGTCAGAAAATTCAGCGATTACTAAAATAGTCACATACTGAACCACTAGTTTAGGGCTGTCACAATAATTACATTTTTGTTTACAATTAACGAATTGTGATTCATTCAATTGTGCTAATTTTGTGTTATTATTATACTGCAAGCTAAATATGCTATATGTCATGTTCACTTTGAGCATTTAAACAATGTACAATTTCATTTGGACTTTATAAACCAAAAACACAGGAAAAGCCATGAATAAACCATAAAAATGTTTGTCATATATCTTTGGTTATAAACAATTACACTGTATGTTACCATGCACCATTTGGTACAGCCACATTTATATTCAGACACTGCTGAAGGGCAGGTGAAGTTCTGGTTGTCTAGTTTCACATTTTTGATGAGGTGATAGATCTCTTTTGAACATTTGTTAAATTACTACCTTTCACTGCCATTTTTCTTTCAAATCAAAATTTATCACGTCAAAAAAAAATTATCTGGCTGTTCTATTTCCATTTTTATTTAGTTTAAAATTAAAATATTGCCACAAGTGGAACATTTAAAAATGTCAATTTCAAAACTGCTGCAACTGAATTTCACACGTTTTTTTCTGCAGTACACAGAATATATAATATAAAATTCTATATAAAATATAGAATTTTTTATTCACAATTTCCACCTTACAAAATATTTTTAAGCTTGGCATGAGACTATTAATTTACAGAAATCATCTCAAGGCCCCCTCGGAAGTTTTGCTAAAGCCCTCCGGTTATTTATAGTATTCAGCATTTGGAGTATAAAAGTTCGTTATTTGAATGGCAATGTGATTGCATAACTTAAAGATAAAACATCGCAGTTGTTTCAAAAAATTGTGGTTGGATCAATAAATGCAACCGGTGTATTCTAGAGAAGGGCACTGAAACTGTGCTTGCTAAGCAGCCTAAGAGATGTCACTGATGGTCAATAAAACTCCATGTTGAACAGAGCTGCTCTCTGCATTAGTTACCTCCTCTGAGTTCAAGGCGGAGAGGTCTCTGCTCGTTGTACATGTCTACGGCTCTCTCACGGTACTTGCGATACTCCTCCATCATGGAACGTCTCTTGTCCACCAGTTCCTGTGAAGCACAAGGGACTCATTTGAATTGACCTTTGTACTGACCTTTGATCCACATATGAATACTGTGTGCATCCTAGGGGGGAAAAAACCAACAACAACAGATCAATTTCATACCTTTGATGCCTTGGACTGACTGAGACGATCTTTCTGCTCGAAGATCTTGGAGTATTTCTTCAAGTCCTTCTTAATGAGCTGTGGATTTCAAAATGTAAGGTGGGATTAGAGTTGACTCTGCTTGACAGAGAAATGAGAGTGACCCTGCATCTGACCCTTTCTCACCTTTATTTGCTCTTGAGTCAGGAGAGAGGGAGGACGGGGCCTCCACAGCAGCTGGCAGAAACGCTCTTTGTTGGTCTTCTGCAGCAGACGGCCCTGGAATGTCCACAGCCAAAAGGCATTGTCCACCTTAAAAAAAAATTTTTTTTATCAGTTTATACAAAGGCATCTGGATATCAGGGCTCTACGCTTACTTTTCTTTTAAAACTTAAAAAATTTAGGAGCACGTTCAAAATTTTAGGAGCACCTTCTAAACAATTATCCAAAATGTTATCAAAAAGTAGCCTTCCCATTACGAGGTGATATTTGACTCCTCTAACTTTATTAAAAGTATGTCATCTTTTGTCAAATTCTTAAAAAAATTATATTTTATAAGCTTTTTAAAAATTGTAATTAAAACGACAGAATACGAACAAGTAGAATAAGAAATATAAGTTACCAATCTTCAGTCGCAAATGCGACTGAAATGGTCACACTGTAGAGCCCTGGATATGCATTTTCAATCCACATAAAGGAATAATAATAAACACCTCCCTGTATCATATTTTATGACTGAAATTCAATCTTATTTCTTACTCATTTTGGGGTGCTAATTACAAAAATAGTGTCTATTTTACTATAGCACCTCACATGTTTTCACAAAATGTGTGTTTCATAGCATTTTTGCTTTTTATTATAATTTGTAAGGTGTAGTCATCTTGTAATATCTCTTAATCAGTAAAAAAAAAAAAAACATGATTCCCATCTTCCTCTGAGCCAGTTTACAACTATCTGTTCAATTCTGAGCTGATTTTCACATGCATGAATTCTAAAGACCTTTATGCCTAATAAAATCCAGGTTAAACAGAATTTGACCGAAGAAAAAGCAAACATGACCCAGATGTTTTCTGCTACATCTGTGGGTGTTTTACCATTTTACCACATTGGAAAATTAGATTGGGATGGAAAAAAGATTATTTATTTATAAACTTGTGTTTATGTAAATGTTTTTCACATTAAATTAAGTGTTTTAGCACATTTCAACTCCTTACAGACTGTATGTTTAATTAATGATACATTTTGAATACCTATTTTTTTTGTCATTAAAACTGAAACGTCTGAAAAATCTTAATTCTTATTTTGTGAAAAAGTATTATTGATTAATGTGTTTATTGCTATTTTTAACGCAACATCAAAAGTATTCATTTGTTTTCATAAAAGATTCTTACTGACCTCAAACTTTTGAACGCTAGTGTAATTTAATAATAAATATAATATTTGCAATTGAATCAGATAAATCACCTTGTGGCTCCACCAGGAGACAGATGTCACAACATATCGTCCGGTGGGGTCCCATTCTACGTCTGAGGCCATGTAATGCTCTGCGATGTTCATCATGGTACAGTCTGACGTGTCCACAAAAGCAAGAGCTCCATTCATGCTACAGGATGAAGCAGAGAAAATTATACAAATGAACCACTCTAAAAGAAAGTACAAACTAACTCAACACATTTAAAGAGTACAGACCTCCTCAACCCAGCCAAGACCAAAAACTGCCCCTGTGGACTCCAGAAGATGCTGTTTGCCTGTTGCTTGTCAAACATTTCTGAAACAACACATTTTTAGTTCATTTTTAGATCATGTACATGTATAAAAAAAAAAAAAAATCAAGAGTAATACATTCACAATGTGAACACTCACTTATTAAGTCAATTTTGCCATTGTTTTTCACATGGTAGAATGACACATTGATTCTGGGAGCTTCACCATGTAGCACAGCAAATTTGCTGCCATTTGGTTCCCAAGCAAAGGCAATGATGCTCTCTGTAAGACAGGAAGAGATATCAGAAGATATTAAAGATAGTAAGAAACAAGAAATAGCAATATAATGTCTCAAGATCCATCTCTATTTACCTTTCATCTCCACCACATCCACAGGTACCTGCTTCTCTCTCATTCTGAATATCTCAAAGTTGGTGACAACACCCTAAGGTAAAAAGAAGTTGAGCAAATCCGTGAAAAGGAAACATTAAAATTTAGCGTCAAAGCACAATTTCAAAGCAGCTGTTATACCTGTGTTCCTTTGGGTGTCCTGTCCACCTTCACACAGAGATAGTCTCCGTTTTTCTGCCAGTGAAGTTTGCAGTCCACAACATTAAACAAGTTGCGGACTCTGATCTCGTTCCTGGATGGAAGCTGCATGAGTGTTACTCTTGCTGGGATGTCCTTATCCTCTGGAACCCAGAACGCAATGATATTATCACCAGGTGACCAGGAGAAATCCCTGTGGACATAAAATTCATTCTACATTAAAACATAACTTTAAAAAATAAGAATAATTGGAATTAGTACTTTAAAAACAAAATAAATTAATACATTTATTCAGCAAGGATGCATTAAATTAGTCAAAAGTGACCGTATAGGCTTTTATGATGTTACAAAATATTTATATTTTACATAAATGCTGTTCTTTTGAACTTTGTTCATCAAAGAATCCCGAACCAAATGTATCATGGTTACTACAAAAATATTAACAATGATAGTAACATGTTTCTTGAGCAGCAAATCAGCATGTTAGAATGTTTTCTGAATGATCATGAGACATTAAAATTGTAATAATAGTTTGACGATATTCCTGTTTTTTGTTTTCTGTTTATGACCAAATTAATGCAGCCTTGGCAAGCATAAGAGACTTCTTTTAAACCATCCCAAGATTTTGAACAGTAGTGTATTTATGCGTTTTCAATCGTTTTATTTTACTCACTTAATTCCATTAATCTTCAAACTCTTCTTGTCCAAAAGACCCATTGACTAGAAAAGAATCAAATTTGATTTGTTAAACAACTGAACTCTAAGGATTCTCAAACCTTGTATCTCTGACACAGGACACTTACCGGTGTTTCATAGATGCTCAGCGTGTCCAGCGTCATTCGGGCAAAGAACTTCCCATCTGGACTCCACCTGAACAGAACAAGTTTACATTGTTATATTAAATATTAAATTATATATTATAGTTTGACTATAACGGAATGGTAAAACATGCCATGAAAATCAGCTCCACTCTTACTTGAAAATTGGCCAGTGGGCAGAGCTTTCACAGTGGAAGCCTCTTTTCTTGTGTCCTGTGAGAACATCCCAGATGATGATCGCCTGTGGGTCGTCTTTAGTGTCGAGGAGAGGGCTGAATGTGACAACATATCTGCAAAAACCAAATATATTAAAAATGTGTAACAGCACAAGAAAAGAAAAAAAAAATCATCTAACTGTACCATGCAATACACAATGATATACTGAAAAATATTGTCCTAGTATAAAGATCTCTTTGAAATATATGAAGTAGTGAATGATTGATTCATCTGCTATTGTTTGGTTATTTTGATATTGTCACCATCGACTAACAACCAGGGTTATTAGGGTTATTAACTAAAACCATAAAAAAAACATTTGAAATAAACATTAACTAAAAGTACAAAAAACCTAAAAAGACAAAACAAAAAAAATATTAAAACACTGAAATTAAAATGAAAACTCAGTATATAATAAAAATATTCAAAATATTAATACAAACTAAAATAGCTGATTCTGGTGATAATGCAGTTTTGGTTTTATTGGATCTTAGTGCTGTCTTTGATACAGTTGATCATAATATCCTTCTGTCATGCCTTGAACATTGGGTGGGCATAAAGCGTACAGCACTTAGCTGGTTTGAGTCATATCTGAAATCCAGGTCATTTTCAGTGTCTGTTGGCCAGTTTATCTTGGTCACGACTTAAAATTAAAAGGAGACAGAGCCTTTGCAGTCGCTGCTCCACGTTTGTGGAATCAGTTGCCACCTGACATTAGGAGTGCTTCTTCTGTTTCTATTTTCAAGTCCAGACTTAAGACACATTTTTACCCTCTCGCCTTTCCGGGCTATTAATAGGGGTTATGCGCAACAGACTTCCGTATTCAGTTAACTGGGTCTCGTCACTTCCGGTTCAAGCGTTTTGCATATGCTTGGTTAAATATGAAGCAGTTTTACTCAAGATGCCTTCAAAGTAGATACCAATGATGATCATAACCAATGTCCATCACATATGCGGACTGATATCTAAAAGTTTTTTATTTTTATTCTTTTCACATTTAGATATAAAAATTTAACAAAACGTCAACAATAAAAACAGCTAGCTTGTTTAACTTATCTTAAAAGTCCATAGATATCGCTATTATTTAATACGGCTGTTAACACGTTCTCCGACAAGCGGAAGCGATGAGACCTGTTTTCCGGGTTTGGACAGGTGAAGTTCGACATATACCCTATTGAATGTGAAACTGTTGTTATTGCTGATATTAAAAAAAATTTGTTATTGTTTTTTAAATTTTACTTTATTTTAGAATTTACTGTATTTTATTATTGGTTTTGTTCAGCACTTTGGTCAGTGTAACGCTGAATTTTAAATGTGCTCTCTAAATAAAACTTACTTACTATATAATTTGACATTTGAAGCTTAATACTATAGAAAAGCACTAAAGGTTTTTCAGTTAGTGTTTTCAGCTTGTTTATTTTCATATAAAAATACGGCATGCAGTTGCATCAAACAATGGTATAAACATCAGTCAAAGTAAATTGTGATAATCGTAATTAATAATCGCAATTACAATTTCAAGGGAATAATCGACAATTATGATTTTTGTCATAATCGTGCAGCCCTAGTGTGTGTGTGTTTAGAAATAAACCAAAAACAAATGGGGGAAAAATACATGTCAGTCAAATACAAATATGAACCCATTTCTACAGTCCATGACATACCTCTCACAGGGTGAGAAATCAATGAGCTGAACCCCCTGATGACTGAACCTCTGGATCTGCTTGAACTTCTCACCGCCCCAGAGAGCGATGCCTCTCTGATGGAATGTGGCCAGATAGGTGCCTTTTGGAGACCAGCGCACATATGTTTCGGTCCAGCGCTACAAGCAAAACGTAACAAAAAGATACTGAATACAGTATGCATGGCCACATGGTTATTATATTCTAAAGATGAACAGATGAACTCACCGCTCTCTCCTCTATTTCAATAGGCTCCTTGACATCATTAGCAAATATGCCTGTTCTTTCACCAGAGTCATAGATTACGCTGTACTGATCACGACAGTCAGGATCCTCCAGCCAGTGACGCAGATTACCCTGAAACCAAAAGACCAAATGTCAAATGAATACACAAATTGAAAAGTATGTTAGTATTGCAGGGTTGGATTACACACAATCAGAACAAACTACTCACAAAATCTTTAAAGGGCTGCTTCTCAGGAGCTTCCCACTCATCACAGATTGACATGTACCTAGAGATGAGAAATGTTTTATTAGAGCCAAAGAATAATACATCAGTCGATATTTAGCATTTTGTTAATTATCGCACTGGCTAAATTTTGGCCAATAAGCATCACATCACAACATCAGGATTTTTAAATAAATTTATTTGCAGTTCAATAGTATGATATCATCTATATCAGCATCCGTGCTTTCTAAAATATTGGCATCAGCAATCAACAAATGCATATCGGCCGACCACTATTTTAGATCTAATCCAGGGCTGTCCAAACTCGGTCCCGGAGGGCCGGTGTCCTGCAGAGTTTAGCTCCAACTTGCCTCAACACTCCTGACTGGAAGAGCTCGATTAGCTGGTTCAGGTGTGTTTAATTAGGGTTGGAGCTAAACTCTGCAGGACACCGGCCCTCCAGGACCGAGTTTGGACAGCCCTGATCTAATCAATCATTCGCAAATGCTGTCACAATTACAGCACAGTTAAGGACAACATACTTGTCAAAGTCTGTGAACAGGTTGACACGGAAAGTATGCTGCTTGTCCAGCTTGTAGCCATCAGCGTTCTTCACAGCTTCATGAGCATGACTTGGTGCAGAATACTCCAGGAAAATGTACCTGGGAAAATGAAGCACATTAATTATAACTCAAAGAATAGCATAATGCCATCATGTTTTTCCATTTCAGGGATCATATTAATCAGTATTAACATATATAATAGGTTACAAAAGCACTATTATCCAAGCATCAATTTCTAATATTCCTATCATTTTTAATGGTAGGCTAAACAATGTAAAGAATGTGACCCTGGAGCACAAACCCAGTCATAAAGTCGCACAGATATATTTGTAGCAATAGCCAAAAATACATTGTATGGGTCAAAATTATTAATTTTTCCTTTATGCTAAAAAAAGGATATCATAAAATCATTAGGATATTAAGTAAAGATCATGTTCCATGAAGATATTTTGTAAATTTCCTACCGTAAATATATCAAAACTTAATTTTTGATTAGTAATATGCATTGCTAAGAACTTCATTTGGGCAACTTTAAAGGGGATTTTCTTAATATTTTGATTTTTTTTTTTTTTGCACCCTCAGATTCCTGATTTTCAAATAGTTGTATCTCAGCCAGATATTGTCCTAACAAACCATACATCAATGGAAAGCTTATTTATTCAGCTTTCAGATTATGTATAAACCTCAAATTTCGAAAAATTGACCCTTATCACTGGTTTTGTGGTCCAGGGTCACGTATCAGTCATTAAAAAAAATGATTGGCAAATTGTCAACGATGGTGCATCCCTACTTCCCATAGCAACCAAACCAAAAATTACCCCTTGGTCTTTCCATCTGCGTCTGGATAGAATTCATTGGTGATTTTGCCAAACTTTGAGAAGATCTTCTGGATGACGTTCTTGAGTTTCTCCAGACGTTCTGGACCAACCTGAGGAACATTATCCACCACAACGACCGAGTCGATGCCGTCTGCCTCCTGAGGTTTATCCCGGAGAACATCCCCCAGCAGCTCTGCGTACGGAGGAAAACACCCAACAAAAGCCACATCAGCATCTTAAACATGCCATGGTTATCCAGATGTTACAGCGCTGCACTTAACTTTGTGAATTCAAGAGCAAAGCAGCTGCTGACACAATGCAAGAGCGCTGCTGTGACGCGCGCGACTATTTCCCTAAAGCTGCTTTTGTCCCGCTTAGCGCGCATGCTCAACTGAAAAACGGAAGCGTTAACTGGAATAAAATGCGTTTAATCTAACACAAAGCAGTTAAGCGGTATCATATGTTACTAAACAATGAATCCGAAGGGTGTTGGTGCTAGTCTCGGGCTGACATGTTGAGCTTTAGGGTCAAGTGTGTGACTCGTGCCCCGTTAGCAGGCGGGCTAAAGCGCAGGCCTCTCTTAACTTTACCCTCATCACTGATGTCATCCACGAAATCCTCCGGATCACTGAACGAAGGCTCTTCTCCGTCGTCATACTCCATCTCTGCCTCCATATTCTCCGTATCTCGCATTTAGAGATCGATTCCTGTCAGTCTGGGCTTGTGAAAAGGCGGTGGTGAATTTCACAGCATTAATCCAGAGATTTTACTCACTCGGCCATGTGCAAAGCAGCCGGCGCCAACCACTGCGAGCGAGAGAAGGACCGTACCATGTGTGCGGAGAGCGGGTGAGGGCTCTTACAGAGCGTTTTAGTATTCATGTACAACACAAACTTAAGCGCAAGATGGGGGGGTAATTTAAAATAACAGTATATATATTTATAATGGTATTCATGTGGTCCGAATGCGCTGAATGTGTCATTTTACTGTAAAATATGGAATGCCTTGACCCCTTTTATCATCAACATGGTCTTTCCCTTTGCTTATCTCCCTGTACTTCCTGTTCATGTGACAAATACCTCCAGTCCGAATATTAGGGATGGGCCATACCACTTATTTTGTTTTCGATACGATACCGATATTTTTCAAGGCAGTATCGTCGATATCGATACCGATGCGATACTTCTGAACTAAACCAGTATCGATGTATGACATGTATTTGTTGTTTGAGTATCGATACTTTCGATACTCGCGTCAGTATCGATATATCGATACGTTGGATCGATACGCCCATCCCTACCGAATATGCGTTATTATTAACTACTAGGCCTATAGTATGCAAAAGCGATAGATAGATAGATAGATAGATAGATAGATAGATAGATAGATAGATAGATAGATTGATAGATAGATTGATATATGGATCATCTGAAAGCTGAATAAATAAGCTTTCCATTGATGTATGGTTTGTTAGGATAGGACAATATTTGTACGAGATACAACTATTTGAAAATCTGGAATCTGAGGGTGGAAAAAAAATCAAAATATTGAGAAAATCGCCTTTAAAGTTGTCCAAATGAAGTTCTTAGCAATGCATACTACTAATCAAAAATTAAGTTTTGATATATTTACAGTAGGAAATTTACAAAATATCTTCATGGAACATGATCTTTTCTTAATATCCTAATGATTTTTGGCATAAAAGAAAAACTGATCATTTTGACCCATACAATGTATTTTTGGCTATTGCTACAAATATATTTGTGCTACTTATGACTGACTTATGACTTTGTGGTCCAGGGTCACATTTTTGCCTGTGACAAATACATCAACTTGGTTTTAATGTTATTTTAGAGTGAGATGAATTTATGAATTTTGCAAAATCTCAGAGGCTTGTTTGAGTACCCCAGTCTTCTCCTTTTATACCATTGTACCCCATTTTGGATAACTGTACAATTGTACCTATACCCGCTGATCTTTGATGGTAAGTGAGTGTAATATACAGATGTGTGGTACTCGTGAGTTTTTTCCAGTGATATAACATTCAAATTCACCGGAAGGGTGAAGCCTGGTAATGATCCGGAAATGAGATCCTTTAATCTTCGGGGCGGCTGGGAACATTACAAGAGAGTAATTTTTCAAATACATCCTCAGGGCATGACTGCAATACACAGTTTATGTCTAGTAAATGATTTAGTTCATTACTAAAACCTATAAGAAGCTATTTTGTTTGGATGTTTTCCAGCTGATTACACTGATTGACAATGACCTGTGGCAGTCCTACAGAAACACAAGGAAACTATTAAACACAATAGGAGACTGTTTTGCATTGAATAAGCACAGTGGTGTATAACGGAAATTATTGTACTCTTTTCATCCAGTAAATGAACTGCGGACCTAAACCACAGTTCAACATCTAATGAATTATATATTCACATCTGTGTGAAACGAACTGCTGTTCCAAATAGGTATAGGCTATGTAAAGTTACACTTGTATAACCTCCTCAAAAGGCCTTAATAATAATAAATTTAATGCATCCCTGCTAAATGAAAGTATTAATTTCATATAAATAAATAAACCAAATGAATGGCCACTTATTCTTCTGCAAGCAAAAGCCATGAACTTGATATTGGACATAATTTTCTTTATAATCTTTATAGATCAAAAATTAAAACGAATCAAATATAAGAATCGTTGTATTTTTTTTTATTTTATTTTATTTTATTTTTTTGTTTCTTTTTCCTCTAGCAAGGTTTAATTCCATGTTCTAAAGGAGATTTTCAAAATGTTGTCTTTTAAGTAGACAAGCGCTTCTTTACACGTAACCAGTAGGGGGCGCTCTTGTTGCAAGGAGTTTGAAGTTCATATTAGTTTGTCTTCCGTTAGTGACAGATTTCCCAGTCATACAAGAGTCAGGTGATTTGTTCTGTCTGGACAAACTCTGGCCACCGCACAATGATTGGTGTCCTTCTAGCTATGTTTTTGCGGCTGCGATTAGATTACTAACAGTAAAGTTCCCGTAGGCACATCTTTTCCAGCTAATGTCAGAGCTGACATTTTATTTCACTCCTTAATACTGGAAAAATCACTGTTGGATGTGTATTTGAAAGCCCAACACAGGCCTAGCAGGCAGATTAAAGTAAAGGGCAGATTGAAACATTGTTAAACAGTCTGGCAATGACTGCTGCCCTTATTTATTACTAAATATCAGCATTCAATTTTGAAGTGCAATGAAAGGCAGCCTGGAGGAAAAAATGTAAGTATAACACAAGTCATGAGTTTTACCTCACGCAAATAAGCCATGGTCGGCCCAGAAAAGGCACTTTGTGTGCTTAGACATTATCTACTTCCTTGAGCCGAGGATTTGTCAAGGGCTACATGGGGAATATTTGTTTAGATGTGTCTTACCATAATAGGACCTCTTTGTTCATAGTCAAACATGAGCTCCCTCACAGGAAAGAAAACATTCTCAGCAACTCTTATATGACAATAAAGCCTAAAATAGCTGGCTACAAAGACGGGTGGCGTTTTGAAAAAGATGCATCTACGCTTGAAGTTAAAATTGTACTTACTGAGCACAGGCCCCAGTTGGGGGTAACACTTCCTCTGCCACTTAACTCTTGCATAACCTGTTTATTTGTCTTTGTTTGAACTTGCTCCCAAAGCCATGTGTAGGAAATGCACAGTGTGGAGACAGTTCGGTTTTTCATATATGGGAAAACAGCAGATTTAAACTTTACACACAAATAAGACACCAGAAAGCTAATGGTAATAAGATACAGAAACAACATTAATGTCAGATAATCTATCCTCTAATATACAAACGCTATTGGCCTAGTTGGGATGTGACCCAAAAATGAGTCATATCCTATCTCACCACAGACAAAATGTAAATAATGAAATGCAGCTCTGGTCATATATGTCAAAGACTGATTGTCCAGTCAAACGGAGGTAAATTCATCTGTCACATTGCCTGTGATTCATTTTAAAAACGTTTTGATTTAGTTTTGTTTGATCAATAATTTTGGGGTTGTCGTAAAATGACATTCATCTTCCTGTTTTTGTTATCAGTAATGTACATCTGTGTTACATTTTTCTGTTATTTAGTAAATGTTTATTGTATTATTTTTCACATCATCTGTGTTGGTCTTTGTGTCAACAATCCTGTGCGTCATCTATATATGAGTATTGGTCACTTACAATTAACTCTGATTCATCTTGTGGATTACTATTGTACAGTCTGCATTATCATGGTGATTTTGAATGTTAAAAGCAGATTTTGAATGGTATATTAATATATCTTTTATATACAGGCATTATATGCCATCCCATCATTTTTTTTTTACTGTTAATATCTGGCAACCACAGCTGCCTGTATTATTTTTTACAGTAAATTAAACAGCATATTTTTAAAGTGCATATTCAGTTGCAATATGCAGTTGTATAGGAACAAGGCCAAAAGTATAACTCAACATTTTATTGTATTTATACAGGTCTTATATACAAAACACACATATAATGAAGTTAAAATCTGGAATTTCACACTTTTTACAATCACTGGATACATAAAACTTTAGGGAAGCAAAATCTGAAAGTTGAAAAAAGTACAGTAAAACACTAAAAGAGTGTTGAAGTAGACATCCTGTTAACGGACACTCATGAGATCCTAAAAGGGACAAAACACCAGAGCAGCAAATGTAACGTAAATACTGTAGTTAAATCACCTTCAGTAGATTGAAATCACAACTGGAAATAGTTTCTTTGATTATTATTCACCAATTATAATTAATATCAAATTAATTACGCGCCATATGCTTATCTTGATTGTAGGTTTTAACAGCCTTTATACTGTGTCTGTGTTTCTTTTCCACTATTTAACTTTCAAACTCTCCCAATGGATTTATGGTCTTAAAAGAGGAAACAAGGACAAACACAGTCTTGAATTAAAGAATCCAATCGGCTTCTTTATGTGCACAAGAGGAGCCAGAGATCTTCCAGTAAATGCATGTGTTTTGCTCCCACTAGGAAGAGCTGTCAGGGACAAAGGTTTAGGGTGTGTCCAATATCTCAAATCAAATCCCTTCCTGCCAACTTTCAGTAAGCCAACATGGCACTGCAGTGATTATGAGGAAGGACATAATTTAAATACCTTTAGGGCACAGAGAGACATTGTCAATGCTGTTTTGCAAGAAATGAGTCACAGTTTCCATTGTAGTCCACAAACAAGAAAGAATGCAAGAAAATGGCTTGATGCTTTTGTTAAAACTTGAAAACTATTTGATAGCTTATCTCAAGCTTTCCCTTAACACAAAACAATGGCAAAAACAAAATTCTGACAAGTGGACACCTGCACTGAAATTGAAACCGCTGGTCCTCCGAGGAGACTGTGAGTCAGCGACTACTTCTGATGACAAAACCAGATCTCTGGAAAATGGATCAAACTATGCCACAACAATTACTTCTTAGCATTGGCAGACATCCCCAGGAAGTCACTTCACACCCCGTTCATGAAGTAGTTCAAAAGAATAAAACACAACATGGGTGCAACAAATTGGGGGCTCGTCCGGGATCGCAACTCCAGCTAAAACCAAAAGCCCACATCTGTTCACAGCTGACATTCATCAAGATCCAGAGAATAAAACTCAGTCCCCGAACAGCATCGGGTTGACTCCCTCTGAAATCTCCTTATAAAATCATAAACTACATAGGTTACATACATTTCGAGAGGATTAACATCATATGAATACTCAAAAGTAAATATGCTGTGCAATAATGACATTTAAAGAATACCATTAATGCATTATTTAAGTTAGTGGTGTTAGGCATAACCAGTGATTTGACCCTACTCTATACTTCAAAGCTTGTAGCTTAACTCGAAGAGACACATAAAAGCAGAAGAGACAGTTAACATGTACAAAAGCTGTTATTCACTCTATGTACAAAAACCCTGCTTAGTTGTTAATGAGAATTTTGCATGTCATCTATAAACTCACAAGTATAGATAAAGCAAAATGTGATTTAAATGTTAGATTAAATAAAAAATAAACCTGTCAGGTGACATGAAATTAACTACTTGTTCAAGCAGGATGTTCAGTGCAGGTTTGCTATTGATATTTAGGATGTTATTTGGGAGATGAGCCAGTGTAACGTTATTGTGCATTGAGATTATCCTTGAGGAAAGAGGTGAAAATTCTCTATAATGATTAATTTTCAGTCTGCTTCATTTTCTTTGCAGTGACAAACTGTAATACCCTCAAATGTTCTTGGCTTTTCTACCATCCAAGGTGTCTTCAAACTTCCTGTTTCACGGGAACACATTAAAACGAGTGAGGACAAAGAGAGATTCATGTCATTTTTATACGCCATGTCTCAAGTATAAAGGACTGGATATTGGAGTACATGATTAACTAACACATGATGTTTCTCCTGCACAGTTGTCAAGGCAAAATGGGTTCAAATTAAATCCAGAAGGCATTTTTTGCTGCAATAGGATGGGAAACAGACTCAAACAACGGCAAAACTGATCAAAAATTACTGTAAAAGTCACTGCAACATTATGTCTTTAAGGTTCTCCTGAAGAATTGTGTCTTTGACGGCATGAAAGACGAAGCGAATGTTCTCAGTGTCAATGGCAGTGGTGAAGTGGTGGAAAAGTGGCTTGCTGCGGTTGCGACGTTTGCGGTTGAAGCATTGCACAAGATAGGCCTGCACGTCCTCCAGTCGGTGAGGGTCTCCTCGGAAGTCGGAAAAGTGTTTGCTAATGTTGACTTTGCGTACCTTCTCCACCAGAAGGTCCATCTTGTTGAGGAAGAGGATTATGGACACATTGGAAAAGAGCTTGTTGTTGACTATGGTCTCAAAGATGTTCATGGACTCCACCAGACGGTTGGTGCGGCGGTCTTCCATCAGCACCTGGTCGTACTCGCTGGAGGACACCATGAAGAGGATGGAGGTGATGCCGTCAAAGCACTGAAACCATTTCTGTCTCTGAGAGCGCTGGCCACCCACATCTACCATCTTAAAAGGGATCTTCTTAATGACAAAATCATGCTCCACAATCCCCTTGGTGGCCTTCCTGGCCAATAGGATGTCCTGTCGGCTCGGTACATAATTCTGTAAGAAAAGGTTGAGTAAAATTGAGTGAGTAGCAAATACATTCGGTTTGTCTTTAGATAGCAGGATTGTTTTCAGCACAAATCATACAGATTTTTAGCAGTTCTGCTAAATTTATCTGAAATATTTTTTATTAACAATTTTATTATTTGCACAGGTCTTTTAGAGTATTTTTTTTTATGGTTCACATTCTACTAGGGTCTTTTTCCATTTGTGCAACCTAAAACATACATACTACACTTAAACATTCGGATATTTTTTAAATCTATGTGGTCAAAAGTAAAATAAGAGAAGTTCCTATAGGCAATCTTTTGTACATACAACCTCTTAATGAAAATTGCCACAAGGGCAGACAAAATGATCTTCAAAGCAGCTTTCATAGGGCCCACATCCCACCCAAACTAACATGTATTTGTTTTGTCATTGGCCTTGGTTTCCATGCTCACACAAAACACTTCCAGGCCTTTTTTTTAATCACTCATATGAGACACAGTATGTGTTCTTGGCAACCTTGGCCAATATCAGTCTCAAAGAGACCATTCTTCTTTCATTTTCAGTGTCTCCAGTCTTCAGTGCCACCTCCTCTGCTGGGAAACACTTTATAAAAAAACACTATTCTGACTAACTATCTATCTTTCTAACTATCTTTCCAGATGACTATCTTTGTTTATTTAATTGATGTATCATTATTAGAACAGTGAATGATCATATACCATGAAGATCTGGCACCACTAAATAATGTTTTGCTATCATGACTCACCAGTTGTCCAATCCAATCCAAGTTGTCCAGGAAATATTTCACTGATTCACTCTGTAAAAAAAGGCCACAAAAAAAGACAGGGTTTTACTCTGTGTGCAATAACGGACATTTCAGCTTATTCACATTTATGATTTAATTTAAATGAAGCAGAACAAACTAAACAAACTAAGTATGATAATTACATGTATTTCTGGGGTGAAGTCTGGAGTCCATAATATACATTTTTGGAAAGAAATGAGGACTTTTATTCAGCAAGGATGCATGAAATTGATCAAAAGTGACGTGATTCGTACTGTTACACAAGATTTCTATTTCAAATAAATGCTGTTCTTTTGAACTTTCCATTCATCCAAAATCCTGACAAAAAGTATCACTATTTACACAGAAATATTAAATGTAATATTAATAAAATAAATAAATAAATAAAATATACAAATGTTTCTCGAGTAGCAAATCAGCATATCAGAATGATTTCTGAAGGATCATGTGACACTGAAGACTGAAGTAATGATGCTGAAAATTCAGCTTTGACATCACAGGAATAAATTACACTTTAAAGTATATTAACATAGAAAACTGTTATATTGTTATATTGTGTTAATGTTGCACAATATCACTGTTTTACTGTATTTTTGATCAAATAAATACAGCGTTGGTGAGCATAAGAGACATCATTTAAACATATTACAGACCCCAAACTTGTATAGCTCTTCTACTCAGGCAGGACAATTAAAGTCTATAGAAAACACATTCTCAGTTCTTATTCTTCTCACATAGTGATTTATTTGCAAAACTCTCTTTTAACATTTTTATTAAAACAAATAGGGCAACACGATCCCAAAAGCTGTTCTAATTCAGGAATGGAAAGTCTAAAAGTAACAGGATGTTCCTATCTTTGTCTGAGAGCTATGCGGGACACTCATACCACATAGTGCCCGTCAGCAGAACTCCAGTTAACTCTATAATGTAGCTTTTACACATAATGCTCATAATCTCCTGTTACTTCATAAAATGCTGTGTGGGGTGTCAGATGAAAAATCATTCTCAAGTATTGCTCCCTTGGACCAACATTTGGTTAAGGAAAGGAAAGGACATGACATGTGGCCAAGTAGGGTGTCCCATACTTGGAATTTGTGCTCTGCATTTAACCCATCCAAGTACACACACACAGCAGTGAGTAGTGAACAAACACACACACACCCAGATCAGTGGGCAGCCATATTGCTGCAGCGCCCGGGGAGCAGTTGGGGGTTCGGTGCCTTGCTCAAGGGTCTCATCTCAGTCGTGGTTTTGAGGGTGGGAGAGAGCACTGGACATTCACTCTCTCCCACCTACAATCCCTGCCAGACCTGAGACTCGAACCCGCGACCTTACAAGTCCGACTCTCTATCCATTAGGTCACGACTGCCCCTGTGCACATTAGCACAGTCTGTTTACATTACAGAATGATGGCTCTAATAAATGGATCCTATAATATCCAAACATTACAAATAACAGGCACATGAATGCCTGCAGGCACTATGTGTTGAACTCAGCTCAGACTTTCACTCCTATAACTACAGGAGATTCAGGTCAGAGGTCGAAGCCCAATTCATATATAAAGCTGACTGATGAGACGTCTGAAGCTCAGGGTGATCGGAGTCAGTACAGCATGTTCACACTGGTCTCGTCCAAGAATCAGTTATGTCTGCTGCCTTCATAAGCCACAATCTACTGATAACTGCATTTATTGTCCAATATCTGGAGACTTTTCCAAGCAAAAAAACAGGTTCTGTCTTAATAGAATGGACTCCCTAGAATGAAGCAATAGAGAGATGAACTAAACTGCTGTGTTGAGCATTATTTCCTGACAAAGTTGTTTTCACGCAGGCTTTTGGATGGCAGACACTGCAGCCTTGGCGTTTCAGTGAACATTGTCTGGAAAAGCAAATTGTGTCCTCTAGTTTGTGTGTTTCTCACAAAGGCCCCTGGCCTGGCCCATGTTCCCAACAGGAAACAGCTGTGTGTGAAAACAGGGGATTAGTCGAACAACGCTGGCCCTCTATAACAGACTGAAGCCCAACACCCCAACCCTACACACAACACACATACACCGCACATCATAAGAGCTTAATGTAACGCAGGAAGGAAATCACATAGATATCTGATAGCAGCTCACACACACACACACACACACACACACACACACACACAGACAGACACTTCTATAAATTATTTTCAAAATTTTTATTCATAATTATATATAATTCTATCATTTAATAATAATATTTCAAAACCAAAAACAAATATTTTATATTTTACATATTGCCCATATATGATACATATTTTATAGGGGAACATAAAAATGCAAATATAATTTGCAATATCATTAAATATCTTTTTTTGGGGGGAAATATTAAATTGCTATGTAATGTATTCATTTTTTATTTATATGATCAAATTGAAAGAAAAAAATACACAAAGCCCAAAAGTAAAAAAAAAAAAAAAAAGTAAAAAAAAAAAA
>NW_015547688.1:2630502-2679716 GCF_001515605.1 Sinocyclocheilus anshuiensis
CACACACACACACACACACACACACACACACACACACACAGACAGACACTTCTATAAATTATTTTCAAAATATTTATTCATAATTATATATAATTCTATCATTTAATAATAATATTTCAAAACCAAAAACAAATATTTTATATTTTACATATTGCCCATATATGATACATATTTTATAGGGGAACATAAAAATGCAAATATAATTTGCAATATCATTAAATATCTTTTTTTGGGGGGAAATATTAAATTGCTATGTAATGTATTCATTTTTTATTTATATGATCAAATTGAAAGAAAAAAATACACAAAGCCCAAAAGTAAAAAAAAAAAAAAAAAGTAAAACAAAAAAATAATAATAAATAAAAATAATATTTTTTGTTAACTGAAATAAACATTATTAAAATAACTGAAATATATTGCCATGACTCTAAAACTAACTAAAATAGAAAGGACCCAGAATTCATTTAATTTTAGATACACAGTATATTACAGCGTTTTAAACCTTTACAACCTTCATTAATCACAAAATTCACCTAGATTTTATACTGTTATATTTCAGTGACAGTTTACATTGATACACATTAGTTGCCCAAAAATACTACAACTAAAATAAACACTAAATAAAGTGTCAGTGAAAACTAAATACAGTAAATAGTTACAACTAAAACTATACAGGAATTAAAAGAATCAGAGTGGAAACTAACAAAACAAAATTCAGTAAAAGAACTAACTTCAAAGCTAGTAATCCTGAACCAAGTGATCCTTTATATTTTTTTCAGTCATTTCACATTATGGGTGATGTAATGTTATGGGCAAAAACATTGAAAGTACCATTATATATAAATGTATAGAAATATTGGCATAATAAATTCATCCCTATGCAGTATAGTCAGAAGCTGCAGTAGAACAGAGCTAAAGCACAGTATTGTCAACTGACCCTTATCTTGGCTCTCTGATTGGTCCATGCTCTGCGCAAATGTAGCTATATGCTGCAGGTCATTGGCCAATAAAGCTGGAGGTCTCCCTCCTCCCTCCATCTGAGCTCAACATGCACATGACGGCCTGCTGAGAGTGTGGGAAAGATCTACGCTGAGGCCTTGCAGGCCAAAGCCACAACTTTAGCACAATGTAAGAAAGTGTGCCCATGGGTATTTGTGCAGTGAGTAAGGGGAAACATGATTGAGCACGGCCATGTACAGAGGCCTTAACCCCTTCCCTTCCCAGCAGTGATCTCAATCTCAGTCCCCTTCAAATAAACAGCAAATCTCCAGAAATTAGATTGAATTAAAGGCATCCCTCATGACCCTTGACTCAAATATAGACCCTAATCACTTAGAAACTTAGGGAAATGCCTCGAAGGACAACATTTTTAGGTTAAAAAAAGATCTTGAGAAGCACACAGCATAAATCTTGCAGTATTCTCTGTTTCGATCAAACAGCATCGGTGTCGTCTTGGGAAAGAGCTCGTATGAACAAAGCTGAGTGGAAGGGATGAATGCTTTTCTAAAGTTTCAGCGGGTCCATCAGGGATTCTTTTCACCACACACTTTGTTATATCTGACAGTAAAACCTTCCTCGGCATTGAGTGGAGATCTTACTTAAGTGATGTTTAACTGCCAGATCCAGCAGCTGTGCTTTGTTGGTGGATAACTGTTCCACGGTGACTGAGAACAGACATATCACTGAACGTTTTCATTTCTCTCTCTGTAGGAAATGTGTTGTGCCGATCTAGAAAAGTAAGAAATACAGCTGTATGTTCCTACTTTTTTCCAAGAAACATCTTTCGGCTGGCTGAAAGGAATAGTTCACCCAAAAATACTTCTTTTCACTAATCCTTTCATTTCATTCCAAACCTGTTTTTTTTATTGGACACAAAGAAAGAAATATAACAGAATTGACCTTAATATGCTCCAAAAAACGTTAAAAATCCAAGAATTGCAAATGAGATTTAAGCATTTAAGAAGATTTTTAGCAGACTTAGGGCCAGATTTACTATCAGTTTGCGTCAGCGCAAACCCTCATTTGGCGTTAAAAAACTACTGTCAGGATTTACTAAAGACACGCAGTGGGAAATTAGTGCTGAAAAGGTGTGGACAGAGTTATTTTTGCTACTCACTTTACTGAATATACATTTGTAGGAGTTTCCCTTATGATCGTTAAATTTATGGGAGGAGAGTATTTAAATGAATCACACAACGTGATTTACTAAGGTTTGCACTTGTCAATTTACTGGTATTTGCGGCATTATTTAACGGCCAAAAAAAGCATGTCTTAAAGCAGACGGTAATTTGCGCTGCTCTTGGTAGATTGCGCTGGTCATTATGGAAATGAGATGTTGCGTCTGTGTTCTTTAATGTGCGCATTTTCAGTAAATCTCCCGCAGAATTTTCCCCCTTATCGGCGCTTTTATGGAATTGTGTTCTAACGCTAATTTGCCCTGTTCAGTACATCTGGCCCAATGACTTCAACTTTACTTTGAAGTAATACAATAGCTTTGAAAGAACTTGCCATATAAAATCTAATCATTTGTTGATGATCATTTGGAGTTTAAACACTATTTTCCACTATTTGGAAAAGAGGAGCTGAGACATTTTTCAAAATATCTCCTCCATAAAAGAACAAAAGAACAGGTGAAAAACGTCAATAATTCTCCTTAAAGTCTCCTCGAAAATGTCAAGTGAACAGCAAAACTTTGAAATTAATTTCTGTTCATTTCAGAGAGAAAATCAACCCTCTTCTGCATTGACGATGTCCACCCTTGCCTCCGTAAATATCAGACTGTGTAAATAATCCTCACGCAAAACAAACAGAGCTCGATTTCCCGGTTCTTGGAGTGGGATTGCCTGTTTGGTTTGGATGCATGAAGAGAACTCATATTAATCCCCCACATGGAGCTCCTTCACCTCCAGAACTTCACAGAACCTCGGGCTGCTCCCACACTGTTGATCTAGCTGAAACCGTACACCTCGCCTTTTATCTTTGCGGATAGACTCGTATTATGATTTCTGAATTGGAGGAGACCAGTAGAAGGAAAGTCTGGGAACTCAGAAAACAATTTGGAGACTTACATTATGCCAGAGGTATGTTAACAATAACATGAGCTGTGTTCCTAGAAACGAAAAACTAATGTTGTGAACCTTTATGCTGATTATATGTACATTACCATTTAAAAGTTTGCAGTCAGTAAGAAATTAATACCTTTATTCAGCAAGGATGTATTCAATCGATCAAAAGTGACAGTAAAGACATTTATAATGTTACAACAAATGTTGTTCTTTTGAAAATTCTATTCGTCAATAATCTATTTCTACATATTAAACAGCACAACTGTATAACACTGACAATAATAAAACATGACACTGAAGACTGGAGTAATGATGCTGAAAATTCAGCTTTGCCATCACAGGAATACTTTTTTTTTTATGTTTTAAAATAGTAAATAGTTATTTTAAACTGTAAAAGAAAATCACAATATTACTAGGTTTACTGAATGTTTCTTATATGCAATAAAATAAATGCAGCCTTGGTGAGTAGAAGAGACTTCTTTCAAAAACATTACAAAATCTTACAGACTCCAAACTTTTGAACTGCAGTGTATATTAACCACAATAAAAATTATGATTAATCATGGCTGACAGTGCTATGAATTATATAAAATATAATGTTATTTTGTTAATATTGTTTTGTTAATGTAATGTTTCAGTTAAGTGCACAGTCAGTGGAACAAGACTGATAGATAAGTCTCTCTGGACTATCCAAATGTGTCTGAAGGAGCTCTGTATTCTCCAGAGTCACGTCTAATATATGTATCTTTATAGTACAGTGACACATAGCTGCTCTCAATATAGAAAACAGCCAAAAAGTCAAACACATGAACAGACTGGTTAAGAAATCTGTCCACAGGTCTCTGACATCTCACATTAGTGCCAGTGGAGAGCAACTACTGTTGAACAATATCCTGACAGAAATGTCACTTCTGAGCATGAAGATCTGTACACTCTGTCAATCTAATGCATTGCTTGGTTTCAGACCAATGATAGCCAGTCAGAAGAACAGAAACCATCTGCTCTGTTGACCCACAAGATAAGCAAAATATGATATAAGCTAGTGCCACAACTAATAACTAGTAACTATTAAAGTTTCAATTTATCAATTATTTATTTGATCCAATCAAAAAGACTGAAGATTTTAGTTCCACCATAATACTGAAAAAGTCGTCCTTCTAACAATGTGCAAACTATCAGGTATGCAATATACTGCTATTGTCCTTTAAATGTAATAAGTAATAAGTATCGCTTTTTATTTCTCCTCTTTCCTATTACTTGTTTCGCTTCTGTTTCAGTTTTTATAACCATTATTTGTTGTTTTTCATTTAAATGTTACGTTTTGACATTTTGTTGTATGCATTTGTCATTTTTATTTAATTTATTTATTTTTAAACTGTGTATAAGTAGTATTTATAAAGTTTTAGCTTTTAGTTTTGGATCTGTTTTTAGTTGTTTTAATACTACAATTGATTGCTTCTGTTGTCCTCATTTGTGAGTCGCTTTGGATAAAAGCGTCTAATAAATGACTAAATAAATAAATGTAATATAGTATTTAAATACAATAGCTAGTTTTGGCATAAATACCATTATATAAGTCAGAGTTGTTCACATAATCAAAACCAAACATAGTAACAGAAATAGTTTGTTACTGACATTTTTTGTGCTTATAAATGTCAGGAATTATTTACTATAATGCCATTAGTTACTGTTACTGTTATAAAATATAATTTCTGGCATTACATGATTTTATAATTTGAATTAGATTTATTTTAAACAAATTTAATGTCCAATATTTTATTAAAATGACAAAATGAATGCACTGCACTTCTCTGCTGTGTACTAAACAGTGCAATACTATGCAAGTTATGGCCACATAAAGCTAACAATATGCCTATGACCTTCTCTGAAGCATTAATATAAAATTCTCTGATGGACAATTTGGGTCATTAATCAATAAAGACATCAATAAAGTAAACACTAATCAATAAATAATTTTTTTTATTGCTGAATTGTTGATCAGTTTATTATGGATTTTATCAGTTAGTTGTTGCAGCCCTAGCGTCATCATTTCCTTAACTCAGTTTAAGTGTGACCTCAGCGGCGTGACCTCAGCAGCAGACACAGTCTGTCAAGTCCTCTGTAATCTGAGAATGTGTAAAAAGTGTGAGACTAAGAGGCGAGCCGCTGTGTTCGCTCCTACTTCCACACTCTATGGCTCTGCGGGTATTTCCCTCTTTTCTCTCCTGTGTCTCACCTCAATCAGTTCTGCTCCTATCTTATCCATTCGCCTAATGGCGGCCCCTCAGGGAGACTGACCCTAGACAGGCCTGGAAACAAACCACTGACAGGTGGAATAAAAACAGAGTGGGAGATAAAAAAAAATAGTCGAGAAAAACTGTGGGTGTATGACGTTTTCAACAACAGCCAAACATCCAAGGACACGGCTGCCTGTAAAGTCAGTTTTTCCTCTTCCAGTACAGTGCTCCCCTTGGGTCTGTTTTCAATAAGAACAGCCCACTCACCATCTGTTTCACAGGGGCTCAAAACATAATATCTACTGCTAATCCTCACACTTTTCTCATGGACATGAAAGCGGTATTGAATTGTGTACTGAGCTTTACTGAACATGCAGATGCAGGAAACTCAATTTGTTCAATGTCTCTCTAAGCCCATCATACCCAGAGAACAATTATGATCTTGGAACCTAAATCTAATGCATTTTGTATAAAATGCACACACACATATAAATTACACCACCAAAAAATAACACCAAAAAATAACATAAAATGTGGGGTCTGTACGATTTTTTAATGTTTGCTGACAAAGGGTCAAAAATATAGTAAAAACAGTAATATTGTGAAATATTATTACACCAATTTTCTATTTTAATATATTGTAAAATGTTATTTATTCCTGTGATGGCAAAGCTGAATTTTCAGCATCGTCTTCAGTGTCACATGATCCTTCAGAAATCATTCTAGTATACTGATTTGCTGCTTAAGAAGCATTTCTTATTATTATTGATGTCGAAAACAGTTGTGCTGATTAATATTTTTGTGGAATTTTTGAAAGGTAGTGTATAATGTGGCTCATTTGTTTCTCATGTTATTCCAAACCCATGTGCCTTTTTTTTTTCTGTGAAACACATGAAGATACATTTGAAAGAATCACGCTTTCAATGCCATTACAATGAATGCAGAGCCTTCAGATTGCAATAAGGACTTAAAAGCAATATACAAATATAAAAAAGTGACCCACTTGACTTATGCACTAGTTTTCCAATTTTCTGAAGTCATGCAATAGCGTTGTGTGAGAAATCGATTCAAAATTTTAATTGTTATTCATTGATAACATTATAAACTGATAACCATTGTGACCAAATGGTTTACCAATGTGTCAACTAACCATTCAGACTGATTTTGTGAGACAATTTGGTTGATTCTTTGAAAAGATTTGACTTCATAAACATTATTTTTTTACCGCATGAAATCCACAGTGTTGCATAACTAAACAAAACATATATGTACATTTTTGTTATTATCCAGATTTTTTTTTTTTTTTTTGGTGCCCAAACAATTTTAGGGAAAAATTTAAACATTGCATTGTTTTTTTTTTTTTGGTGCCCAAACAATTTTAGGGAAAAATTTAAACATTGCATTGTTGTAATTCCATGGAAAAGCGTGATTCTTTAGTCTCTGAAGAAAAGTAAAAAAAAGAAAAGAAAGAAAGGAATCATCACACTATAATATTTTAGACTTGTTTTTAGACAGGAAAGCACCTGCAGACTCATGCACAAACCTTTCATTTCCATTATAAGGAGTAAAATAACCTTGATAAGCCACTTGGGCGTATAATCTCCAGCCTAGGAATGTCAAGGCAATGGAAGTGTTTGTCATGGTCATATCAAACCTCAGCAATGTCTGTAGAGTACTTTGACTAAGTTGTACTATAATGGCCTAGATAGGGCAAACAGACAGATAGGACACTGGAGGAGCGGGCCAAAATGAGCGTACATTTATCGCTCCTGACAGTCTGTCTGCAGATAGCACATGACAGACGACAGGGCAGTCAGAGAAATATGTCTGAATGCACTAGTGACACCTCTCAGAGTCAAAAGCCATTCTGCCGTTACTTCCATTCCGCCTCCTAAGAAATGAGGGGTTATAGTGAAGTTAGCGAGGACATGACGCCCAGAAAAAGCTGAAGAAAGGGATGTAGGAATGATAGGAATCTGGGAACATTGAGTTGCTGTTTAAGATGTTGGAGTACAGGTCAGGTATGTAAATACAGGTCTATAAATGATCTGTTTTTGACAAAAATGCACAGTTTATGTTTCAGTGTTTCTTATTTTTAAGTCATTTTAGATAACGGGCTACTCTATTAATAAATGCAAATACAGAAATGGTGAGAAAATCTAAGCGTTTCAAATAATTTAAAACCCTTCTTCAGTCTCTTAAGGAATAGCACCGGCACAATGTAGATTATCATGCCAGAGAAAAGAGAATCTAAAAGCATATTAGTGATCAAGACACATCATGGAGAACAATCTGCACAGCTCACTTTCGTCAAGCCTTTTCTTCTCAGATGCACAGATGAATCTAACACAACACATCACATTTAAAAACGAATAAATAAATACATTTTTGTGACAATTTCATGACAGTTAAGCACCTCCCATTACATTATCATTACTGTAATATGAAAAAATATATATTATTTAAAATGTAAAGTACAGCCGAAGCACAATTGTAATTATACATTATGGTCGTATTTGCAAAATGTAATGCTCATATAATAATAATAATAAAAAATTGTATTAATAAATAAAATAACTGTCTTTAATAATATAAACTGTAATACAGTAATTACAGTAATGAGAATGAAAATTGTTTGCATTAATGTCACAAATGCAAAACATATTCAATAAAAAATAGGAGAATTTATTCCCTTTATGCAATAAATAATAAATGACTTTTTTCTTTGATTTGAGAGTGAAATGTCACCCACACATTTTAGGTTGCCCTTCTTTAAGTAAAACTGCAATCTGCAAGAAACACCAGTCTGTTTGTCTCAGAAGAACACAAGCGAGGTACATCAAATACTGCCACCAAAAGTACAGTCTGTGTTTATTTGGAAAAGATGGGAAAGATTATCCAAATATAGTGAAATATAAATATCCATTTTTCATCTCATTTCCGGATACCCTAAACAGAGGAAGTATTAAAATTGCTTTTAAGCTATTTTTATAGATTTGCTATGTGAAACAATACAGTGGAAGAACATGAACAATTTTGAAAGCAGCAATAATGTCATGAAGCCACTTAGTAGCAAAGCTATTTATCTAATGTCTACATCTGCCTCATTACGTGCTTTTCTTGCACTTTGTAAATAAAAAAAAAAACTGAGGAATTAATCAAATGTTTTCTGGAAGTGATCTCGGCAAACATCTCGGCCAAAACACACAAAACATCTGGTCAGTATGCCTTCATCAATCTTGCCACTACCGATTAACTGCAGTAATTAACCGTAACTCTCTCTGAACCATGAATGACATTGTGTCTGGGTTTCCTCCATTTATTCACTTCTCATACATTTCAAACCAGGCTCTAGCTATGAATGTCCCAGTCCAGTGTCTATATCCCAGCTGTCTGAATAAGTCTGGCTATGTTCCGGGGTGGAGCGTGTTACCCATTGACCGGGAGTCAACTGAGCAACAATAGGGCATTATTTACCCTGGCCTCAGCCAAAGGAGTGGCGGGACTCAGCTAGAAAAGTTCTCTCACAGCTCAGCACTCCTCTACGCCCGCGTACTGCACACACTCTTAGGCGGATTTACTTTAATTACAGAGTGTGTAAAAACCAGGCGACTATTGACAAAGCATACTTCACTCTGGCGGCCACAAACGCTCAGCAGTAATCGCAGCCACATCCGCTGGAGAGAGAAGCCAGATTGATTTAATGAGAAGAGTGGATTGACAAAAGCGCAAAGTCTAGGGAGGTGCCGATAAAAAAATGTAGATGTCGCGAGACAAAAATGGAAGATAACTAATGAGATGTATATGCAACAGTCATGATCAAAAGGGATTTAAAGGGGAAATAAAACTTCTCTCATCATTTATTCAGCCGTAAGGTTTTTCCAAATAGAATTTGAAATAACTGATGCCAAGGATGTTCTTAAGTATGCAACGGACCCCCTTCCCAAATTATAACACCTTATACCATACACCATAACTTTTTATGTATAAAATCCTTTTTATAATGTGTGAGAAAAATTATTAAATATCATCTGGAAAGTATTTACTTCATAAAAAGCTGGCTTTTTTCTACAAGCTATTAAGGACTCTTCACACCAAGACAAATGTTTGGTGTAAAAACTATTCTGCTGCGATACACATTTTCACACATTTTAATTTGAAAGTTCAGACATGAACAGACCAATGAACCTATGAGATGGATTTTTCTGCGGACAGGTGTTCAAATTTCTTTTAACTGCACTGCAAAGAAAACTGGCTAACCAATAAGATTCATGATTTTGGTCACATGGTCACTGTTATATAAAACTACAACTTGATGGCACTCATGGACAATATTTTGCTGAGCGAGACTGAATTTTCATGCTGAACATTTGTGTTGGTGTGAACAGGCCTTTAGAGTAGCCTACAGTTTACAGTAAAGACCTGAAAATAAATACAATTTTCAATCCATTTTGTGCATGGTTTCAACATCCAATTTTGTTTTATGCTCAAATAGTAAATATAGTGCCAAAGAAGCTTTATAGACAATACTGCCCTAATTAGAAGGTACAACAAAAAGTGATTTTTCCACAAAATAATAACACAGTGTAATAATATATATATATAATATTAATAATACTAAAATGGGTTAATGTATAAAACATTTTAGGGCCAGCACAAGCCCTCATTTCGTGTTAATAATCTACTGTCAGGAAGACACGCAGTGGGAGATTAGCACTAAAAAGGCGTGGACACAGTTATTTTTGCATCTCACCTTGAATATGCATTTGTAGGAGCTTCCATTTTGATCGGTTAATTTCTGGGAGGAGAGTATTTAAATGAATCACACAACGTGATTTACTAAGATTTGTGCTTGTCAATTTACAGGTATTTGCGGCATTATTTAATGGCCAAAAAAAGCATGTCTTAAAGCAGACGGTAATTTGCGCTGCTCTTGGTAGATTGCGCTGGTCATTATGGAAATGAGATGTTGCGTCTGTGTTATTTAATGTGCGCATTTTCAGTAAATCACCCGCAGAATTTTCCCCTATCATCGGCGCTTTTATGAAATTGCGCTATAATGCTAATTTGCCCTGTTCAGTAAATCTGGCCCATAGTGTTAAACTTTTTTAACTGATGTCTAAAGTTAACTCATTAATTTTGTCAGTAATAGGATGTATTTTGTTCATTTTTTTCTCGCAAACTTTTCACTGACCCCTTTGTGGCTCACCAAAGCACTGGTCCCTTCAGGAACATACAAGGATAAGTTAAGCATGATGTTGAACCTGCACTTATCCAGCTCATTCTCAGTTGCATATATTCAATTAAGCCATGTAAAACGCTGGTCGGCAAAATATTGCATGCAAAATAGCAGCTCAGACATTCTGCAAAACATCTCCATTACTGTTATTAAAAAAAAAGAGAACATCAACCCATGCGTGAGTAAATGATTTTTCATTTTGAGGAAACCATTTCTCTGCTAGAAGATGTACTTTTGACAGCAGTAGACATGCATTGGCTTCTGGTTGTGTTTGTGTTGTGCTGCATGATGTCTAGGCTGGCTGTGTTATTGGGGAGGTGGACTGGTCTCTGGAGATCTACGCTGCAGCTGCTCAGGAATGTGAGCTGTTCTGCTTATCTCCAGCTCTCAAGGAAGGCTTATGTTCTGCTATAAGCCATCGCTCCTAGTCCGCTCAGTAAACAAATACGCCCTTCCTCTGTATGGATTCACTTTATATATTTTGGATTGGCCCTCTAAGACCATCAAACAATTCAAATGGGCCCCACATTTACAGAGTGGAAACAGAAAAACAGAGCGATGCAGGCTCGGGCCCGGTGAGACCTCTGGGAGGCATCGTAAACTATTAAAGATCATCCTTAAAATTGTTGTTTCTGGGTAACTACGCACAGCACGGTCGCTCGCTCTACTGCCAGGAATCTCGTTAAAACATCTTGTACAGAAAAAGTGGGGTAACAGGAAGCTTACCAGCACCCATCTTATTTTCAGCCGTGAGGAATTTAAGACACATCCAAGCAACATCAATCTCCCTGAGGAATGTTGAATGCCGCCCAGCTTTTGGGCAGCGGCGGGGTATCTTTCTTCGGTCACAAACTGAAATGTTTTTATGCGGGGCGGGTGTGTGAAACCTGAAAAATGTCTTAATTTCTGCTCTTTGTGTACACGAAATAACAAGCCGACTATTGGAATGTTTCAGCAAATATAATGATGTTCTGTGTGGTTTTATGTGCTGAAGCTCACAGGATGGGGCCCACTGTCATTTGGGACGGTTCTCTGTGTAAAGGACACCCCCTCCCTCTCTTGCACAGTCTCACAAAGAGACATCATTACTCCTTCTGCAGATTCTGTCTTTGGCAAAAGCCCAGCGAGCTTCCCTGTTATGGCTGAGATGGCTTTCAACAGATGAAATATGACTGGAGCTTCATATTTAACAAGCATAGATCTTGTCCTCTGACAAAAACTCTCACATAGGTACTACAAAACACAGAGGCAGAAAAACTGGAATGTCTCCATTCATCAGGTCCTGACTATCACGGGGCAAAATAAAAATGATCAATTGAACATTTACTTCATGTCCTTATGGTAAAAACAATAACAACAGACCAAATCCGATTAAGAAAGTAGTCAGATTTAATCATTTACATGCTGAATTGTTCCTGTTGATTGTATTATTTCAGATCTACAATAACCCCTTTCAATCCGATCAAAATTTGGATCACCTAAAGGCTTTCAAGTCCAATTGGGCCATCAATCCAATTAAAAATTTATTATTTGGGTGTATGTAAACAGCTATTGTGAGTTATAAAGTCACATTTGCAAGATGCAAATCGCAATTATGAAAATTAAAGTCATATTGTGCGATATAAAGCATGAAGTTAAAAACTGGGAGGCAGTCACTACTATTACAAGAAATACCGTCTTAATCATGAGACAATTACCTTTTTATTTTTTATGGAAATGATCTTCCATACATTTAATTTCCAAATCAAAAGAAAAAAAGTTATCACAGTTAAGGATAATCATGAGCAACTGAGTATTTGTACATTACAGAATCATTTTTAAACTGCTTTTTATGCAGATTATATTCTTTAAAATAATTTAAAATGGTGTGTGTAGTCTGTTGTAATCTGTTTTACTGTAATGAAAATAATGTCACAATGCAAAAAGTTTTAATGGCTCCATTTTCTTTACGCAAAATATATTTTTTGTTGATTTAGAGGTGAAATATGACCAATAATATAAAACACAGTCTTTGTGACAATCACCCTGTTATGGATGCACAGCCTCTGCCAATAGTAGTAACATTGTAATTTCTCAATTTTCATTGTCACTTTCAAATCAAATCATTGAATTTAATTTGGAAGGAATTACGCTTTCCTATAAATCATAAAAATATTTTAAAAGTTTTACAATGATTATTCAACTTAGTGTCTCACTTTACTTGATACTGTATACAAGTGACCCACCCTTTTGGATGGATGTGAAGACTACGGTGAGTTTGTCAGGAAGGAATTTATGATGGCTCTGACTCAACTGTGGTGAAGCTGCATTGCACAGACAGATCACTTCTCTGGTCTGGGCTGTGGCTGAGATCTAGTGTGGTTTCTTGGGGGGGGGGCAGCAGCGTCAGCCTTCAACAAAGCAGCAATACTTGCTTCCAGTCCATGAACTCTCCGCAGCCTTCAAGCAAAGCAAGGTTTATGTCCAATCACAATATGACCAGAGCCGCATTCCCGCTAACAGCGAGTCTTGTGATTTTGGCAGCCTTCTGACAATGGATCCAGTCCATTTTCTTAGTTTTTTTGTGTTAATGTGCTAGTCTTACACACATTAAAGCCAGTTTTCCTTTCAATTTTCCTCATACTGTAAATACTGGTGGAGGGATCACAGAGATTTATCACAGAGATTTATCAAGATCCATGCAGCCAACTCAATACAATCCCTTAACATTTATCACGGTCAATGATCATACAGATTTCTGACATTAATTTAGGGTTGCATACTGACAAAAAGTCTTATGCTTGTTTCTCATGGTCAATGCCAATGCTTTTCCCTAAAGAGATCCTCTAATTGACTACAACCGAGTACTGAAGGCCCTCCCTTGCACCACAATCCTCCCAAGAGCTGGAGGAACGGAGCAGACACTGGTGGAAACTGAGCCAAGTTCCTCACAAAGTGATGCATTAACACTGCAAGTTAATGAAAAGGCTGATGTTCATGTTGAGATGATCCCAAGAGCATCAATGGAAGAAGAACATCTGACCATCTGCACAAAGAGTTGCATGAGCAATATCACAAATTTACTAAAATATGTCTTTGCATCATAATGTTCCTTTGTTTTTCAATTTTCAAATCCAGAAACCTCATAGTGTTTTTCAAATTCTGAATTGATTCAATGCGATCTCTGATATTTGTACTGTTTGTGGGATCTAAAGAGAGTTTCTGGTCTCATTAGCATGTACAACTTGCAGTCCTGGTAGAAAAGAGACTTTCTGTTAAGGAAAAAAAAAAGAGCAGCATTTCCATAGGCGCACTTTTGTTTGGGGTAGAAATGAAGACTTGTAGGACAGGGTTAATTCTGGGCCTCTGGTCAATAGGGAACAAGAGTTACTCAGTCGGACAGGCTGAGCCCTGTAATGTCCTCCCACTCACTGACTTCTGAATGGACTCACAAACAAACAAGCCTTCACAGAGGAGAGAGAAGAAAAGAGGCTGAGGGAGGCTGGGGCACCAGCCCTTTGGCCCAAACGGCCAGTTCGACGCAATGAGACTCATGTCACAGACCGAAAGGAAAAACAGCTGGGTCAAACTCCACAGCCGAGTAAAACATGCAAAATAATGGGTTTAAAATGGTAGAAGTATACTTAAAAAGCTTATTCGCCTAGATGTTGGATGTTACAAGATTCTTAGTTCCTCTCTTTAAATGTCCTGTATTTATAATTACTTTCCATCATTTGATGGACTAGGTTTTGAATTCTCAGTCATTCTCTAATTTTATCTACAGTTAAAGTGCTGTGTTGTGGGTTTTTGGTTTTTCTTTTAATCTTCTTTTGCAATGGGAAGAAACAACAGACATTGCAGTCTGTTCATTTTATTCAGTATTTTATTGAATTATTTAACTGCACTACACTGGAACTTAGGGGTGTAACAATTCATCGATATGGATCGATACATCGATACGATGTCTGACGATACGATGCATCGATGCCACACGTAACATATCAGTATCTGTATTATAAATAGGCACTCTGTTATAACACAATAAATATATGCATAATGAATCTTTCACAATGTCTACAATTTGTGTGTTACAATGAGAGGATACGTGAGCACGCAAATTTCAGCACTGCATTGCTCAACGCTGCAAACACGTGTTATAGCCTAAATAGAAACTCTGCATACGCTTGCACCTGTTAATCGTTTATATGTTATATTAGTTCATATTGCTTTTGTGCAATAGATGAATAACAATTGATCTGTTTTAGGTATTTTATGTTTAGATATTTCTATTTTGCGGGAGTCCCGTGAATCATTTTTTCTCCCGCATCCCACACACACACACGAGTGTCTACCCGCCCGCACCAGCACTCGCCCATCTTGTCCCGCGCCGCACTCTGTTGCGTCAGGTCTCGCGGGTGCAGGTCTCTAATCCACTGGCACTTGACTCGACAGTACGTGTGCTACGTCCTTTTTACAATCTCTAGATTAGAAAACACTGTATTCTGTCAGCAATGTAATGCGGCCGTAACGTATAGAGACCTTGGCTTGTAACTATACTCTAATTACTATTTAGAAAATTATAACGCGTTAAATTACTCCGTTACAAAAAAAGTAATCAAATTACAGTAACGCGTTACTGCCCAACACTGCTCTACAGATATCACTATTGAACTTCAGTCATTAAAAACGCATATTATTTTAAAGATTTTGCATTTTTCAAGTCACAATTCAAGTTTGACAAAATCATTGTGATTTATGGGGTAGTGTATCAAATTTTAATGCACAAAAAAATGCTGAACTGAGTAATATCTTAGATATCATAAACTGGCTTCATTATGATAATGCAGTGGTTCTCATCTCCAGTCCTCGGGACCCACTACTCTGCACATTTTGTATGTCTCCCTTATTTAACGCACCTGATGCAGATCATCAGCACGTTAGGAGAGAGATTCATGAACATAACAGAGTGTGTCAGATAAGAGACACATGCAAAATGTGCAGAGCTGTGGGTCCCGAGGACTGGAGTGAGAACCACTGTGATAATGTATGCCAGTCCGAAATGTAGTTTTATCCAAAGAGGTGGTAAGTAAATAAAAGTAAATAAAAAGTAAGTAAAGGATTAGTAAATTGTCTTTTTTTAATCACAGTATAGCAAGAGCCGATGATCCCACTTGTGAAGAAGAAACAAAAATGCAGGGGGTTTTGGGGCGGAACTCTGTCCACAGATGAACTCATCACATCACCGATATCTGATTTATCAGATTACAGCCGTCTGTTCTTAGCCTTTGAAATTAGTATGACCACAGCAAAAGGTCAGGAGCTACTTCATCAAAATAAGAAGCATCAGTGAGATGCTTCAGACACTTTATGGCCTCAATTTCTGTGAAAAATTAGATTTTATGAAGGTATTTTCTCTTTATAGACAAAAGAACGAGCACTAAGAAGTCAAATCATCTCATGCATAAAGGGAAATTTGTGCCATTTCCTCACGTTTCCTCACTGTCTATCCTGTCCTCCATCCTGCTCCATTGACCTAGATCTTCAGGACTATCAAGACTTAAAAAATTCATAAAGATCCAGAGGTACTGTGACAGAGATGTGTATGTGAATCACATACACATAAAGTTTGAGAGATTCCTGTGCACAGCTTCTGAACTCATTAAAGTCCTGTGGCAACATACACGCTGAGATGAAATGCACATAAATAAGTCAAGCGTCCTCTGCTTTTCTGCACTCAGCAGGTTTAATTAAGGTCTCCCTGTGTCTAGCTTTAATAGCTAGGCCAAAGATTTCCATCTAACTGACACTGAAATATTACCATATTTCCCGTACCCCCTTGGCTATCAACTGGTGGAGATCATGGGTTTGATTCCCAGGCAACACACATATAAAACATATACCTTGAAGGAAGTGTATTATTAAAAAAAACTTACTGAACATTTGAACAGAAGTGTATTTATAAATTTACATTTAAATAATTATTAAAGTAAACCATTTTCCTAAATAATCTCACTAAATAATATCATTATATATTGCAAAGGTTAGTCAGATTGTCTGAAAGTGCTGTCTATTGAAGCTCCACTTTAGTAGGCTATCTATGAACGATCACCACTGTGCCCTTGAGCAGTGCACTTACCCCAGGTAAATAATAGATTATTTGTTTTATGAGAACACACGTTGCCAACTACCCAAAAAGCCATGTGGCTCTTCCTGTGAAGAGTATCCAGATGGCACAGGTTGTCAGGAAATGTATTGTGACATGTTACACTCACCAGCTGAAACTCACTCCGTCGGCCGTAGGCTTCCTGGATGCCACTATCATTCCAGAGTGCCTGCAGGGCTGGGACGTACAGCTGAAAGGTGCAGGGTTCGACAGGCATGCCTGCTTTGTTTTCGAAGGACATAACAAACATGCCATGCTTCTCATTCTCGGAGTTCTGCCAGGGAACGCCAAGTTTGTCTCGGGCATCCACCAGTACCCGCATCCCCTTTGAGAAAAAAAAAAGACAAAGAGAAGGAGAGAGAGATTAATGCCATGTTTGTTTGTCTGGGGCAGTGTTTCCCAACCGGGGTGCCGTGTAAAAAATCTTTTTTTAATATTTTTAAATTGCTAAAATGTTCAAAAAAGCATCTATTATATAATATCCATTTCTGATGTCGCCAATAATTAGAGATGCACAGAAATTTCGGCTGCCGAAAATTAGTTCACCGCTCAGGTTTCACTTTCACGTGGTATGACGCTCTCCGCTCTATGCGTGTGCGCTCCGCTCAGTCGCTCCACTCGTATAACGTTCATGCTCATCGGAACAGCAAAGTCCACTCAAACATTGAGCCGACAGGAAACATCGATGTAGTACAGTATTGTTTCTGCTACTGTGTTGTAACATGGTGTGATATATATGGCCAACTCTGGTAACGCTGCCCTCTCATTCATTGATCTGCTAACCACTATGTTATGCTCACGTGTTCTGATAATAATAGCTTTCTAGGACTAAACATTATTTAGATAATTGGTAAAAAAAAAAAAAAAAAGTTAAATATCTTAACCCTACTGTTAGACCTACCTGAAAAACTAAAAAGCAATTTATTTAATTCGAAGGCCTGTGGTTATTTTTTATTTGTGCTATCATTATTCAGGTGCCGCGACTGAAAAAAGGTTGGGAAACACTGGTCTAGGGTGTATAACTACAGCAGGGTGGGTCTCTGGAGCTGAGCTTCTATAACAGGAAGATGAAGCAATTCTTCTGGAGACAAAATAAAGATAGTAGCAATGTTTTCATGAAACACCCACAACAGTTTAAACCTGCTAAATTTCTGTCTCTGTAAATCTCCCACGTTCAGTTTCAAACAGTTACCTGTTTATGTTAAAAGGGACAAATAATTGAAATAATGATGTACAAGAGTGTGAACCACAGCAATAAGAGGTTAGCCAAACATATAAGAGGCTTAAAATCAACAAAGTCAGAATTTACCAGAATTATTTATTTGTTACATTGGTCTTATACCTTTTGTATATGTTTCAATGAGTGAGTAGGCCTGTGTATTAGGGCTGTCGCGATAACCGCAATATCACAATACTGCGCTATTGACGAGCAAACCGCAGAGGAATGCAAGAACCGCAGCAACCGCGATTTTTGCTTGTTTTCTTTTTTCATTGGGTTATGCCCTTCTCGTTTTACACTTCGTGCATGTGTACTGAATATTAAATAAGTTAGTAATGATAACATAATGTGTACCATGCTGATTTGTACTGAGGCTCCATAGATTTGCACTTAACAAGCCTAAACAGACAACAAATGAGAGAGAGATCAACTGTGCACGTGCGATTACTTGCAAGTCATATATATTTGAGAAAATAGGTAGTCATGTCCAAGGAAAGTCTTAGCATCGACGCATTGGTCAGCTGAGCCTTTTAACGTGGCGCTCAAAGTTATAATGATTTCAACAGCGTTTTTCATTTTGTCTCTCTTTGAATGAATCAGCGTTTTTGAACGTGTAGTAGTTGATGGAACAGTTTAAAGACTCACTCAAAGACAGTCCCTTTCCACCACCTTGTGGCGCAACACTGTAACTGCACTGACTGACAGCCCGTCTAGAAAGCGCGCAGGTGGAAATATCAATAGAAAGTCTCTTGTCCAGTCGGATTCGAGGATCAGAACGAACTGTTATACATATAGGCTAACAATAGCCTAACAATCTTATTGTCAGGTTTATGTTCTGTTATGTGGATCGTTATTTTGTCATTCTCTTCTGTTTACTTCACTTCCTTTTTCAATGCTATTTGGTTTCGGTTTCATTGGTTTCTGAATATGACCTCATTATATCGTAACACATACACACACAGATTATATATATATAGTGTATATATATATATATATGGCGATAATACCGCATACCGCGCTATTGAGCCACTCAAAATTACCGCAAGGGAAATTCCTTCACCACGACAGCCCTACCTGTGTTTACACCAAGAGATATGTTCAGTGCAAAAACTATTGCGATAAACATTTTAATTTGCTGCTAATGCATCTAAGCGCCACCTACTGTCAGAGAATGAATTTGCATTTTCATTCAGCCGTTTCTTACGAATTGGTCTGAACAGACAAAACAAATGCGAAAATTTGACCATATTTTTTAAGTTGATGTAAACAGGTCTTTATTCTAAACAAAAATGTCAGAGAGAAAGTAGAACATTTTGTAAAACTACTACTCTTTTGGTGCAAAAAACTTGCCTAGCATTATAATTATACCTCTGGGTAAAAATTACATACAAAAAAATAAAAAAATTAAGAAAAGTTTAAGATTTAAACTTTAAATTTATACCACTGTTTAAATCATGCTTGTACTGCATTTAGAAGGAAGATCTGATCCCAGAACTGAAACACTCTGAAGCCAAAAATGAAAACATCTCCAGAAAGCTCTGTTGAGAACAGCAATCGCACTGAAACTAAACTTCCGTGATGAGCCTCCTTGCTTCCAAGCATAACATCGAATACACAAAACCCTGAACTGAGCCTCTGACTGTTACCAGGAGGGCTGGGCTCTGTGGAAGAGCAGAAATATCATGAGATGTTTTGTAAAAACAACATAAGGCCATTGACTTTTCTCGATAATAACTGCAGTACTATCAACCAAGGAAAATCCTCCTTTGCAGCACACTTCCTTTTGTTGCAGTGGAATAACATCATGATATTCAGGGTCTCAGAAGGGGGTCCTGGTCCTCTTCTTCTGCTCTTCGGTATGAATCATCGACACTAGCACTCAAAAATGCCCAGAGTAAACATATGCTAGAGTAATTAGAGCAGCCAGCATGCCTTTGTCTCTGAAGAAGATAAAGGGTCCCTCAGGCACAGGTGCTTCGTGGGATTTGACCCATTGACCCGAGTCCGTTTAATGCCATTCCAGCACATCAGGTCAATAGGTTGAGTGTAAAGGCAATGAAAACTCCTAGTCTGTCTGCATGTGTGAGGGATTTGTACATCAGCACGAGACGGTTACATTGCAAAACCAATAAAACAGCGGGGCAGTGACAGGAAATGAATGTGGTACAGTCTGTTAGCCTGGCTGTCTCCATCAAATCCTGAGATTTCCCCACCTCCCAAATCCCAAGATTCCTTGAGCCATCAAACAGTTCACAAATGTAAACAGTTGTTTGTGCTTAAGGCCTCCCTGCTGTTTCTTCTTAATGCGCTTAATAGTGTGCCTTAGTCCAGGATTGTCAGCGTACTTTCCTAGGGGCCAAACTCAGTCACACTTCTGCCTTTATTTTTCTCCGAGAGGCAACCCCCCAAACCCACCCATCCATCTCTGACCTTTCACCCACTTCTGGCCAACACTATCAGGGAAGCGTAGACATATCCTCCTGCCCTCCTTGGCTGGATCCATTGACACCGTCAGGGCGAGAGAAAAGAGAGAGCGGCTAGGCAGCTTTATCACAGTGGAGAGGTCAGTTGCAGGGCTTCCAATCTCTTCCTGAGTCATGGCAAAGTCCCAAAAATAGCTTTGAAATCCACCAAAACCTCACCTCGCCGTGAGCAAGGCTCCTATCGTTTCTGAAATGCCTCCTGAAAAACAAGCCTTAAGTGTTTGTTTTAAATGGCATCTTCTAAAGAGACTTGTTTTGTAAGTCTTTGGCAAAAACCACAGTTTTCCATATCATTTTTAAGTCTACAACAGACAATTCTTGATTTTTCCCTTGTTGTTTGCTGAAAAAGTGGGGATTTCCTGAATGTTCAGTCAACAAAGAGCAAGAATGATATTATTCAGGGATCTTGGTTTCTGCTGAGAGACGCAGCTGACAGCGAATCTAATCCGTCGGCCCTCATCTGACATGCATTAGACAGGCTCTGCGTGTCAAGCGCAATAATCACTCCAGTGGTGGTAATGGCAGTGCTGTGAATTCGCAGCATAAGCAGATGTGGGGAGTGGACCAGGCAGCCGCTCACGGCTTCCCCACCGCTGAGCAACCACAGCTAAATCAGCAACAACTCCTTAGCCATAAACAAGCCGCCTGTGAAGGAGCCTCCCAAGACTCCGGTCACAGAGGAACTCTCAGATTTATCACACAGGAAGATGGGCTTGATATATGCTTGCTCCCTGTGTCACCCTTCAGCTACTTCCTGTATCCTATCCTCCCCCGCAAGGATCTTTTGAGCAGGATGCATGCATTTAAACCTTTCGGTGTGGTACAACTTTTTGGTAACTTGCTCCTCCATACACGCTTTCCTTGGGATGATGGAGCAAAAACACATTCTGGGCAGTTACTGAATACCACAACTATTTTCTAAAGGATGTAGTAAACAGAGGAAATGCTCAACTGAAAATGGTGTCCCGTTGCACAACAGATCAAGAGCGTTGCAATAGGGAAACTGACTCTTGAAGGGTCAGAGTGATGAGTGAGGGGTACGAGGGGCCAAACGGAGGTGAGATCTTATCGTGTCCCGACAAGCAGTGTCAGTATCAGGTCAGTCTTTAGATCACTCTCCTATCAAAGATAGGACCATTAAAGAGTTAACAGAAATGACTAGATAGCTAGCTACTGATCTAGGAAGTAATAAATTCCCAGACATAGGCTAAATTACTCAGCCTACTCAATGTGGGTTTACAACAACAAGGCAGGAAAGACTGATTGTGTGGTGTATCAAATCATTTATTTGGACATTGAAGACTGTACACACAACACCTTTAGCCTTTTTAATGCATCCTTTTAGTATATCAAATGACATTGGGTGGGACTTGATTTTATCTATCTGGTTTTGATTGGATCATCAAACCATCAAACAAGTGATATAGAATTGAATTCAATTTAGATTTTATCTAACAAGGTTGTCTTTAAAAACAAATATTGGTTGTAAAAACATTTTACACCCTTTCCAGACAGACCACCTCTGGGCAAATGGTGCTGCAACATTAAAAAAAGGCATTACTGGAAGGATCTGGAAGAAGTTGAGAGGACTATCTCCTGGACCTTTGCCACTGTAAAGTGGCTTAAATGAAGATAACGTTATCTTTAAAACAGCCAATAATTTGATCAGCACGTAGGCTGAGATTCGCTCATGCGACTGTTAACCTCTGGGATTGTTTGTTCAAGTTTTTTCCACCCTGAGGAAAAGTCTGGACTGGGGTTGCTCCAAATTGGTATCAGTGAAACAAATATCACCAACACTGTCATAATCCTAGAGCCTTCAGAGGGATGGGCTGAACAGCAGGGTGATGACAAACGGTCAGAGGGGGGATGATGGCACGACTGAATCGCCATTGTTTGCAGCATTCGCTGTCTGTGCACTGAGGAGAGTCATTTCCTCTGGTTCTGTGGACTGTGCGATACTGCAAGCCCGCAGAGACCACCATTGTGGAGCTATTCCAATCTGACCTTGACTTTATCGCCAACAAACAAGGTCTCCAGTCCAGTTCTCAAGCCACTTCACACATCTTTAGACTGTGAAATTAAGTATTATCACATGCTTTCCTTTTACTGGCCACTGTCCTACTGTTTGAACTGAATTACATGAATTGCAAACAATTTTACAAAAGTATTAACACCAGTGTGGAACTTTTATACTTCCTAAAAAAATAAAAAATAAAAGAAAGCTAGGAAACCTACATTAAACTTTCACAAAACTTTGAAATTAAAAAAGTATCATACTTCTGACTCAACATTAACAAACAAAGCTTTGTAGCTTTTAGTTGAAATTTGTCATCTATATGCTAGTAAAAATGCAGCAAAGCAATAAAATGTCATCAAAATACGCATTCTGGCAAAATGGACAAAAAAAGTACCACATGGGCATATGAAAGCTTTAGCTCAATAAAAGCACTGTAAAAACTGAAACTCCGCAGTTGTTAACTCTGGATGGTTATTTCTAACTGACCTGATCCTGACCTGACTTGTTGTTGTAACCTAATGCAAGTTGATTAGCCGTGTTAAATAATATTTTGACTTGAATAAAAGCAGTTAATTTAGATGTCATTGTAACACATGAAACACGGTTTTGTTAATAAAAAGTGTAAAGCTTTAACAACACAGAATATGAATGACTTTTAGACTTGTAAAACCTTGACAGCCAATCAGAATCCACCTCGAATTTAAAGAGCTAATATAATTATAGTAGTTTCTAGTGTACTATAAATTATCTTTTTGTCATTTGGCCTTTATTTATGTTACTTTTTGCTTCCTAAACCCCCCAAAAAGTTTCTCAAATCTAATAAAGGTGTTTCATAACCTTTTCATAACCTTGAGATGTTTTTAACAACTACAGTTAATAAAAGCAAGTGTGGTGGCTTGTGACAAGAAGCCATGGTAACCACACAGAAACACAAAACTTTAGGCACATTCTTCACGGCCATTTGCTCTTTTCACGTGACTGGCAGGGCAGCGAGTGGGCCATGTAATTAGCACCAACACATATATTTAGGGCATTTAGTGCAGTTAGTCACAAAACTGACTTCAATTCTCGTATACACATAGATGCTCCAAAACACAGGTCTCAGCATTTGCCTCTGGAGCTAATGAAAGAGATCAGAGCTACATTATAATGTTTTCCTCAGCTCACTATAGTCACTTTGTGGTGAAGGGGTCTTATTGAAAATAAACTGAGATGACATCATCAACACAAAGAAAGCTCAGTTCTGCTGCTTTGCTCCCCGGGTGGGTTAGAAGAGGATCTGATCGCAATCGGTCCCAGTGGAAACAAAGTGAATCTTTTAGCTCTGCCTCAGTCTTGTCCCTGTACGACATGGGCTCCTGGAGTCACTCTTGTCCTGAAAACTATGGACAAAAGCTTACACATTTCTCTGGCTGTGGGAAGGACGCATGATGTGATGTCTGGCAGTTTGGCTAAATGTTTGGTGGTGGACAAACACCATGGAGATGGAACACGTGGACCTCTGCTCTGACATCCTGAGAAACATAACCTTTTCCATATAAAGCTAAACTCTTCCACTGAGCCAAACCTCTGATCTGGCAGCACTGCTTTTGACCAAACTGTGGGTAAGATAACAAGACCAAGGAATATTTATCATTTTAGTTTCCCACTGAATAAATGAACATCATAGTTTGCTAGAATACAGACATATTTATGTCCAATAGAGAAGAAAAGCATTTATTATATATGGAACAATGTCAAAAATCTAGTTTAAAACACATGCACCAGGTTCCTAGAACTGTTATCTTTGTATTCAAGTTGGTTTGAAAAACTTTTTTTCAAAACATTTGGTAACACTTTCGATTATGGAACACACATTCACTATTAATGAAGAGTTTTCCCTCAATAAACTTCTAATTTGCTGCTTATTAATAGTAAGTAAGGAAGTTGTTGTATTTGGTCTAGAATTTGGTCATGCATTATTATGTGCTTCATAAGTACTAATAAACAGCAAAAAATTAAAAAAAGGTAATATGCATGTGTTAACAAGCAACTAGTTAATAGTGAATAGTGTTCCCTAATCTAAAGTGTTACCAAAAGTTTAAATTTAATGACTGAGAAAAATGTCAATACATAATTCAATACATAAATCATTCGGCACCTTAAGTGTACTGAATGATTATTGACAAAAATGCATTTATTTATGTTTTTTATTTGTGTAGAGCATGTTAATTTTACTTCTTGTGACAAAAGTGCATGTGGCAGCAGGAAACGGGCACGTTTACTTTAATAAGAAATTATTAAATAAGACATAATCAGCATTATATCACTGATCCATATAATTACATCTCATCTAACATGAAATCAGAGTACCATAAAGATGACAAGTGACAAGACGATGCACAATACACTGATTTTTTTAACAAAGCTCTCTTATAAATAAACACCACAGAAAAGCTCTGACTCAGCCAACTAGTGCTTGTTAAGCACATAGACGTATTGAACAACATGAAAAGAATGTTAGATCTTCTCTATCCCTATTGTAACATAGATGCAGGCTGTAATTAGAGTCTTCTGCCATCAGCAGCTAATATGATCACATCAGATGCCATCAGTAAACTTCCCAAGCCAAATGTAAAACCAAATAAGAGATAAAGAGAGGAAGACACAAGTGTAGAAAGTACGCAGATAGGGGAAAAATCAGGACATATTGAGACATCCTCAGACACGTGAGCTCAGAAAGCACATGAGCTGATCACAATGATAAGTCAGACACAATCTCTCCGTTCATAACAGAGCCAGGGATGAACCTAGACCAAACAAAGTGACTCAATGTACTGCTAATTGTAAGGACAGCTAAGTTTAGTCTTGTGGTAATTACCAGAGAACATCTGCCAGCCTGCAAATGTTAAGATGCTGATTTGTGATTACTGGGTTATAAAAAAGTTGCTTCTACCAGAAAGGCCAAACATTGTTCCTCATGTTCCTCTGTAACTCCAACAGCCCCAGGCCCGATATCTCATCTTACACACACATTCTGGGATGCATTTTCACTCCTTTCCTGTTAACTCCGAGCTGTGAGTCAAGCCACTGTTATTAAACACAGACACCTTAAATAGACATGCTTACAGGGAAATGACCCAAGAATAATCCCTTGGGATTCTGATTTGCGGTAGAGCAGATGCCTAAAGCAACCATCACATGACTAACAGCAAAATGAATTAGTCAGATAGAGAAAAAGTGAACATTTTCACATGGATTGGGTATCCAAAACCTTTGTATAACCAACTAACCTGGATATTTGCACTCATCTAATATGTAGCTAAAGAAAGGGTTGATAGTAGCTCATGTGAGTCAGCATGTTTGACAGATGGTTCATGTACATGTGATGAGAGTTCATGTGAGCACTTTCTGATCGCTGAAGCACAGACTTTGGGGAAGTATTAATTATGCTGAATGCAAAAAAAAAATGCATCTGTTTCTCATTTCTGTAGAGAATGTTTGTTCTACTTATTGCAACAAAACTGTATGTCACAGCAGGAAACAGGCATGTTTGGGCAAGGAAACATGGCCTTGGTGACCTTAGAATAACTAAACAACCTGACACCACATAATTTTAGGATGTTTTGATGCAACACAACATAATTATTTTATTAAGATTATGAATTATCTACTTTTCTATCTATCCACACTTACAGTCACCCATCTATGTTTTTAATTTAATTTCTTATGATGAAATATATAAACTACATACAAATTTATAGGTGGCATTTCAAATCTATCTATCTATCTATCTATCTATCAATTTGCCTGCCTGCCTACTACCTACCTTTTTAATTAATTTCTTAAATATAATTAAATATATGATGAAAATTTCTATAGAGATATATAGAGATTTCTATAGAGATTTCAAATCTGTCAGTCTGTGTTTTTAATTTATTTCTTAAATATATAAACCAAATACAAATTTCTAAGGGTGGCATTTTAGACGAATCTATCTATCTATCTATATAACTTTAATAAATAATATTTTCTCCATCTAGTCAAATTCAAGCTGAATTTTATGAAACGCAGCAAATTCACAAAACTGTTGACAAACAAAACAGACCATTATGACGTCAGAAACAACAAAACCTCGCAAACTCACGTCACGCGCGTGAGGCCGTTACCTTGATGACGTTCTCAAAGATCGTATCCCTGAAGTCGAGCAGCGCTTTCTTGTCAAACTCTTTCCCGTGGATGATCCTCATCTGTTTGAGGAAGGTGGATTTGCCGCTCTCTCCGGCGCCCAGCAGCAGCATCTTCACCAGACGCCGCACCGAGCGTCTCTCGCGCGCGAGCGTGGCGTCGATCTCGCGACTGCGCCGCTTCGCCTCGCGCTCTCGGTTCGCGTCGCGCTCACGGTCTCGTGCTTTCCCGTTGCTCCGGTCATCGTGAGCGGCCTCAGCGGGCAGCAGACACCGGCTCAGGGTGCGCACCACGCCGGCCATCCTTTCCAACTTGAACGCGGTTAGTTACCACCTGATGTATTCATTAAAGTGCCAAAGAACTTTACTTTATGTTTTATACAAAATCTACATGGAATAGACCCAGCTGGCGCCGGCAAACATCTGCTGTGAATATTCACCGGTTAAAACAAACTAAAAGAAAAAAGCTGAAGCACAATAGACATTTTCCTCCATTATAAAGACATCTGTAAAGGCGTTTACACTGAAGAGGTCCTTCCCCAGCAAAGCGACCACTGCTGTCCGTTAAAGCTATGAAGAAAGGCAGCTGCCTACTAAACAAATCCGTTGTTCGTGGTAATGAAAAAGACACCAAGCGCTAAATGTGCTCAGGAGATGTTATTTAGCTGGAAACCGTATTCCTTTATATACTGGCAGCGATGCAAGTTCCCAAAGTTCATTCTGGAGGAGCGCGAGCGACTTTCTGATGTTTCCTCGCGGCTCTCTGGGAAGTTTGTTTGCTGGACTGACGCCCCTCCTGCTGTTGGGCTCTTGGCCGGTAGGGGTCCGAGCGAGAGGGGCGTTTGTACTGACATAAGGGGGATTCCAGCCAGTGTCAGAAATGTCATAGTTTCACAGTGGCCCCTTGCTGTCTATCATGCACTGCCGTCTGTGTGGCAGAATTAAAACTTTACATGAAAGCTGGCAAAAGGCACGAGAAAAAGGTGTGATGCAAACATGAAACATTTGGATCAGTGACAAATAAGGGATAATAAAAGGAAATCTCCAAACATTCATTTTGCCATTCATTTATATATAGGCTATTTATATATGAAGAGTTCGTTTGCAAAAACAGATAACTCCGTTTTTAACAATTTTCAAAAATCATGTTTTTTCATTGTTGCATTACAATTAATCTCAATCAAACTGCAGTTGGGTTATTTTGATTAAGTAAAAAAAAAAAAAAAAAATACAGCTAACTAACACAATAAAACACAGTAAAAACATGATAACATAATAAAAAACAGAATATCTGTTTTTGCAAATAAACTCTTCATATATATACAGTATGTGACCCTGGACCAGCAATGTAGCAATAGCCAAAAATACATTGTGTGGGTCAAAATGATCGATTTTTCTTTTATTTAAAAAATCATTAGGATATTAAGTAAAGATCATGTTCCATGAATATTTTGTAAATTTCCTACTGTAAATATATCAAAACTTAATTTTTGATTAGTAATATGCATTGCTAAGAACTTCATTTGGACAACTTTAAAGGCGATTTTCTCAATATTTAGATTTTTTTTGCACCCTCAGATTCCAGATTTTCACATAGTTGTATCTCAGCCAAATACTGTCCTACTCCTATCCTAACAAACCACACAACAATGGAAAGCTTATTTATTCAGCTTTATAAATCTCACTTTCAAAAACCTGACCCTAATGAGTGGTTTTGTGGTCCAGGGTCACATATATAATATAATAATAATATAGTATTCTTACTGTCTCATTGTACTGTATTCAGACTTATGTGCCCTCTAGAAGCTTGCGTTCTACAAGTGAACGGCGCTTTATTGTGCCATCCCAAAGAGGCACAAAATCACTTTCACGGACTTAAATTAAATATTCCCTCCTGGTGGAATGACCTGCCCAACTCAGTCCTTAGCCATCTTCAAGAATCGGCTAAAAACACATCTCTTCCATCTTTATTTGACCCTCTATCTCTAGCACTCTCTATTCTAATTCTATTCTTTATAAAAAAAAACTTGCCCTCTATTCATTTACTAACTGCTTGTTTTCTTAAAAAAAAAAACGAACACTATCTTCTCTAATCTTTTTGTATTCTATTTGCTTTCTTTTTATTTATTATTAACAAAAGCAAAAAAGGCCTCTAACACTAGCTTGCTCTATTCTTTTTTTATTCTATCTGTTTTCTTTTTATTTATTATATGATTTACAAAAAACCTTGCAACGTGTACTACGTTAAGCTAACTGAGACTTGTTAAAGCACTTGCGTATCATTGCTCTTTCGTTGATTTTGATTGCTTCCATTGTCCTCATTTGTAAGTCGCTTTGGATAAAAGCGTCTGCTAAATGACTAAATGTAAATGTAAACATAAGAAACATGAATACATCTTTATATTTTATATATATATATATATAAGAAACTTGAATACATCCAAAGGGCTAGGTGCATGTGTTTTAAAAATAGATTTATAAAAACTGAGACTGAATAAATCCAGAAAAACTGTGGCAATGTCTCCAAGATGCTTCAAGAGACCTACCTGCAAAGCTACAGTACTGTTAAAAGATTTAGGCACTTGTGTAAAAATTGTAAAGTGAGGATGCTTTCAAAAGCAGGTAGGTTTCTTGAAGCATCTTGGAGACGTTGTCACAGTTCTTCTGGATTGAGTCTGTCTCAGGTTGTTCTGTTTCTTCATGTGTTCCAGACAGACTGGATGATGATCAGATCAGATCAGATCTCTGTGTGAAGCACTGGCTGTTGTCAGACTCCTTGTGCAAACAAAAATCTCACTGGATTATTACAATTAATGGCAAAATGAATGTTTGGGAATGTAAACTGATATTTCCTACTGACACACTACAGCAAAATATTTTTGGGTGAAAATGCTGGATACTACTAGATAAATACAAATTTTATTTTAATTAATATATTCATATTATTCTAAGAATTTTTGATGGATGTATGTATCAGTGTTTTCTGCACCGCTTTACTTCTGTGAAACTCACCTCCTTTATTCTGCACCGAGGCGAAATAAATCATATTTTACCTGAGCCGTGAATTTGAGCTTGCAGTCTGTACTGAATGTGACCCAATAGATTCAAAAGAGTCTACTGCGAATAATGTGAAGAAATGTCTTTTTGTTGCATTACACTTGTGGGCTGCACAGAAAAAACAAAAACAACTCTACCCGTGTAGTCTGCACAAACAACTCTTATGAGCCAGCTCGTTTTAGTGGCTCAAATCATAAGATGCAGCAGATGTAGCTGATTCTCAGAACAAATGAATTCTAAGCTGATTTATTTAATGAATGGTTCATAAAGACAAGATCTGCTTGAATGAGCCTGAAACACTGCTCTGTATATTTACAGCATTAGCAGTGAGGGTTTCTTTCATACAGTATGTAAAAAATGGACATTATATATACAGAAATGAATAGAAATTAAATGGAACCAAAATGTAAATCGAGAGCTTGTGAATTAAAATTGAATCAGGAAACCTGTATGGATAGCCAGCCCTAGTCAACAACACCAAAATGGCTTTTTTTTTTTCAAATGTTAATAATATATTTAAACAAAATTAATTCATTGCATAAATATCGGAAATAATGTTATAAAATATAATGCAACACTTGTGCCTTTTGACAAAAATTCAGCCTACTAATCTAAAAATGTTTGCAATCTCCAGAAAATTTGTTAACCATAGAAGAGCTATATGCAAGTCATTTTTGGAAGTAGTTTTAAGATGCTGTTCTCTCTCATGAGTCATATTCATAGTCTAATAAAAATCATTTTTGAGCATGTCTCCAAAGTGAGCTGTAATGTTGACCATGACCAGCCAAATACCACTTTATTTTAGTAACCCCCTATATTGTAGTCACTTTTTTTAATAATGCCTGACAAATATGGCTTGCCTTTCACAATTTTGATGGCAATTTGATGTTTTTCTATAAGGCTGGCGGTAATATATTCCATCACTGTTTGTGACAAATTGGATTTAGTTTGATAGCAAGTTGGCAAAGTCACATAGTATTTAGATTTAGATTCTTTGTTCAAAAGTTGTAAAATGCTACTGAGATTTCAAATCAAATTAGAAATTAGAATTCAAATTAGAAATACATATATATAGTTTATTTTGCATGAGATTTAGATCTGGAAAATGCTCTTCCTGTGCTCTCCTGCTTGCATTATAATAAAAAATAACTGTATTCAGCAGAGGGCAGTGTTAACCTGCGCTTACATTCATACATTTCATTTGAATCATAGTTTCTCATCCACATACGTCATTTATTTATTGTAAAATGACCTCTGTTAGATACATAAGTGTCAAACAAAAAGAGAAAAGAAAAAAAGAAGAAAAGAAAAGAAAACCCACAGGTAAAGAAACCATATAAAGAGCATATTCCTAATCAAAACATCATTTGTCAAAGATAATTACTATGATTTTACACTATTTTCTACACTAATAAGACACTCTCCTTGTGTGGCAAAACATAATTACAACAATATAATATGATATTTCATATTTAAACATTTTCCCAGCACAGCACCACAAAGAAATTTCCTTACTAAAACCACAGGTGCAGAAAAGTAGAGCAGGCTAATTTTGTGCCACTGACCACCTACATATGAAAAACAGGACTTCCAACATTAGCATATAAATAGTGACAATTTTTTCATTCCTCCTCCAAGTAGATTATTCAATGTCATTCACATCATAGGAAAAACAGTCTCTGATTACTGTGGTTGTGATTCAGAGTTCTTAAACCTATTTGTTGAGTTGATGTGCACAAGGAAAACATTTAATGGAAAAGCTTTCAAGTTGATTTTCAAGCAGGAGGTTAATTGGACTGGGTTTTTGGGGGAAAGATGAAATCAACATGCACACAAAACACAGCTGAAGAGGCTTTCAGAGAGCAACACAGCCATGATTACACATTTTGATCACCAAATCAGAAAGAAACACAAAAATATACAAGTATCCATTCTTCTCATTGGGCAAATTGCTCTTGATAGCATTCTTGGAGAGTGTTGAAGCAAGCTAATGCTGAAATAACCAGCACTGCCATCCATGTTTCCCACTATGCTTTGAAGCAAAGGCAGCAATGGAGCACCAAGTGCTATAACTTTGGGAAATCATAGGACTGTTTATTTGTTATGGTGAGAGTTGTATTTAATTTACCATGTAAGATGCATTGGAGCTTTTCTAAACAATGTTTGCATGCTATATAAAAACAGTATTTAGAACTATATATATATAAATGTGATTTTATACAACAGTTCAGTAGCCTAAATAAGAAGTTAATATTGTGCTACATTTTAAACACCATATTGTGTGTTTTTGCCAACGAAAATATTACCTAAAAAGCCACAGCAGAACTGTTCTGCGTCTCCGAGCAACACAGCGGTGTTTAGTTTCTGAATGAATCTGTGTTTTGAACGAATCGGGTGAATCGATTATTCAAAGGCCCATTCATAGAAAGCAAAGTCCCTTTAAGGCAAGTCATGTCACTCGGCGGCCATTTTTGAAACGCCTCTCGGGCATGCAAGTGCAGCTCCTATCTCTTTGAATGGGGAAAAATCTAATTCTCCAAAACTGTTCGCCAAACTTAAATTTCATATTGGAAATCACAAATGAAATCTGACAACTGTCTTATAAATGTTTATTTTGCTCAAATAGGATTAAAAAAAGCTTATTTTTCAGGCTAGACCAGCCAATGCACATGTGCAGTCCTAGGCGCACGTCTCAGAACGCTAACTGTTTCTATAGTAACCGGGATTTAAAGGTGCGTTCACGCCATATCGGAATTCCCGTAATTACGAGATTCCAACTTGTAAAAAGCGTTCACGTCCTCGTAGAACTCGTAATTACAACTTGTGAACTGGGAGTTTTCGGAGAGCTACGACTTGTACCACGTGACCGCTGTACCACCTGACCACCGCAGGCTCTGTTTAGGCGTTAATAGTATTGCCATAGAAAAGCATAATTCCGAGTCCGAGGACGTGAACAGTGCTGTCATCTCGAAATTACGGTAATTACGATATGGCGTGAACACAGCATAAGTAACGGCAGCTGCAGTGATGCGCTGACTTTACCGATTAGGGATTGGCTCTTTTGCTTAGAAGGCGGGGCTTCGTTCGATAGAGCGGCCATATTGAGCGTTGCATTTTTTTCCCATTCAAAACTATACAAGTGACACGTCTTGGGTATTGTATATAGGGTGCGTCTCAATCAGCTCCCTTGTTCAGTAGTAAGGGCACTGATCAGGAAGTCGGCCATTTAAAGTGGTGTCTCAATTGCGAAATCCTTCCAGTGCACTGGAACGTTCGCTCCCTGAAAAATCCCTCAATGCACCGCAAAAACTAGGGAGCATCGGCACTCACTATGCTCCCTTACCGGAAATAATGTCACATTTCTGAAGCGTGAAACATAAGGTGCACTCACGCCATATCGGAATTTCCGTAATTACGAGATTCCAACTTGTAAAAAGCCTTTACGTCCTCGTAGAACTCGTAATTACAACTTGTGAACTGGGAGTTTTCTGAGAGCTACGACTTGTACCACGTGACCACTATACCACCTGACCACCGCAGGCTCTGTTTAGGCGTTTATAGTGTTGCCATATTAGAAAAGCATAATTCCGAGTCCGAGAACGTGAACAGCTCCGAGTAGAACGTCACGTGCTGTCATCTCAAACTTACAGTAATTACGATATGGCGTGAACGCAGCAATAAACCACACAAGTCAACGCGATAAATATAATGACACGCGATTTGAAAAGATGGACTGTTTTTTAGTATATTTCAACATAAACACACATCGCTAGACAGGTAATGAACACATCTAATTATCATTTATAATTAATATTATATTCGGCTGAAATGTTGTAAGAACATGTAACAGAACGATGTGTTTAAAGAGAATAAAAAATAATAATGGTCCTGCCTGTTGTTTATTAATTCCAGTGATGACGTTCTACTATGTTGTCCATTGACGTTGTATGTAATAATGTCACTGGAAATCGAGTGATCACTGTCCCAACGTGCAGTGAGTCAGGGAACTTACCAGTGACCGAATTCGTGTACATGATCTACTGATTCAAGAGCTCGGGATATAACAGTATATATTTTGAAAATATTTACATGTATATTTACATTTACATATTTATATTCTTATATTCTTATATTATATATATAAATATATTTAATATATAAACATATTTTTCTAAAATATAAATATGCATGTGTTTGTATTTATATATTTATTATAAATATACACAGTATACACACATAGATTTTAAGTAAACAAAAACTTTTATTTTGGATGCGATTAATCGCGATTAATCGTTTGACAGCACTAATATATTGCCTCCCTTCGGCCCATTGACTTACAACAGAGACCCCTTAGCGTGCGGTGGGTTTAGTGGGGGGTAATTGAGAATGAATGGGGGAAAATCAGGTGAGAGGAGGCAATGCCTCCATCACGCTATAATTGGAAATGATCGGTTATGATTGGATGTGATTGGTTCATGTGATAAATCCCGTCTTGTTTTCGTGCAAGCTCTCAGCCTGAATGAACTTGAAGAAAATGATGGCGTTATTGACTAATTATAAAGTGAGTAAATAACTCACCCACTTAGGCTATCATTGCTTTGTGTCACGTCAAAATAAAACTTAAAATGGCCAGAAAACGTGATTACTAAGTTTTTAGTGAGCATTCAGCTTGATCAAATGAAATATGTATCTTCGTGCCTTTATGACGATGAAATTGAAAAGAACAGCTGAACATCAGTTCACAAATAAAAAACAGACATACACGGTTCTAAAACATTTAAAACATATAAAAACGGTTCTATATACACTACTCTGCCCATTAACGTAAGACTACTACAAAAGACGACAATTTTATAACAGGTTCAGTGGCGTAGTATGTGTAATATGTCAGTAAAAACTAAATTTGGCTGAACTATCCCTTTAATAAGCAATTTTTAACAAAGACTAAAAAAAAAAAAACCTTTTTTTATTCACCTGCATGTTTTTGGAGGAGTCTTTATATAGCTCTTTTTTTTCTCAAGCATGCATGTTCATAGTGAGGCAAAAGTCCTACTTTTATTAGTTGTTAAAAGTCCTACTTTCTGTTGTTTTTCCATTTAGTTTTGTGATTTATTTTGTGCTTTGTTTTGTTTTTTATGATTTGTGCTTTGTGTTTTGTTATTTGTGCTTTGTTTTGTTACTCAACAGCCCGTTCACCACTAAATGTTGTTATAGGGTAAGAGCTTCGTAATGAATCTTTAAAAAATAAAAATAAACAATGTCAGAATGTTAAGTTATGGGTGAACTATTCTTTTAACCTTGTTTTCAAAAGGTTATTTAAAACTACTCCTTAAGAACATACAGAACTAAGAGTGGATAAAATAATGTTTTCCGGCACAAAACGCTTGCCAAACTTATTTAACAAGGGAATCCAAAAGTAAAACAGAAAACTGATTCAAAGCTTTGTCCAGCCTAATTAAGTGAGATAAGAATAAACCAAACCCAGCGGGCATGTGGTCTCAGAGGACTATTGAGGAAAATGTCTAATTAAATAAATAAAACAGCAAGTAATTAAATGTATGCCACTCTTTGATTCCAGCATAATGACTCTCATACATGGACAAGTGTATGTGTCATTAATGGAGTTCTGTACTTGATGGCCACAATGAAAAATGGCTGTTATTAGACTGAAGAAGGCTTGCTGGAAAAAACAAGCCCACGTTTATCAAGAGGAGGGAGGAAGAAAGTAATATAATAAAAAGAAATAATATATAATATACTGTATTTTAAAGAGACCATTTTAAGATTTAAGAGATGCATGTGAGCATTAAACACCTTTCAAGGTTGCAGATGATGAGCCAATACTTTCCTCTCCTAATCAAACCAATGATCTTGAAAATGTGTTTTTGTTAACAACTGTAACAAAGGCACAAAGTTCTCTGCACATTCGAAAACGTATTTAACCGTGCAGAAAACACATTTATCTGTGCTTTGGTGAGCAGCTAGAAGATGAGCTAAATGCCTTGTGCTTCTCAGAACAAAGGAGGAGTAGGATCTGATGGCTTCTGAAGCTGTGGGTGAAATAGGGAGATACAGATGGCCTAGACACAAAAGTTCTGATATCTGTGACAGTCACTCCTTCACGGAGAGTCTATTATGACATTTCAGCTCCTGCGCTCCTCACACATTTGACTGATGGATGCAGGGACCACCGCATTTAACAGATTGCCAAGCCATCTGCCATAGCGAAGCGACACGCTCGCGACATACGCAACACTTCCTGTAGCGATCAGCTGTGTGAGAAAGGCACAAACAAAAACCGCTGGAAGGTACGGCAATGAAAAACTCAAATCAGGGTTGTAGAGACCGGATTTTCATGCTGTGGGTTTTGAATATATTATGATAAAGGATACAAATTAGTTTGTGCATAATCTCTAAAGTACATGGACTGCAATGCGCAGAAACCAGCATTGTTTGTCTGGGACTTTCAAAACATAATGTGTTTGCATTGATGTGCAAATTATATTTTCATATCTCTACTTCCTCTTGGCCTTTCATGCATTAATATTACCCTGTGTAAACAATAACCTGGCATATTTAAATGCAAGCAAACACGGCATTTCACTCTAAAAAAAAAAAAAAACACAGAAGATGGGCTTGACTAGAGAAAGTAAGTCTTTTAGGGTTGTAAACAAGCTAATGTGACGCGTTCTGTTAAATGAAACCGATTTCTCCTTGTTTTAGTGAGCAGCGACAGATCCGAGAGCCTCTTCAATGGTGTTTACAATCACTGTGGAAAGTTGGTTTACCGTCAAGAGTTGTTGTCTGCAAGTGACGCTACTCTGAAAGGAACCACCACCAACACCACATGAAGCAACATGATGTCTGCTTGTCAGGGACCAACTGAATTTTCCACTGCGCTGCTCGTGACACACACTCTCCAGGATTTCTCCTCTTTTTAAGTCCTTTTACTCATTTTCGGTTCTCATTTCAACAGGAAAAACATGTCAGTTTCTTTCTGAAGCACAATGTACATGAAAATCTGCGTCAGATCTAGTGAGTTTTAACCCAGAAAACAGAAACTCTGCTTCTCAAAACCATTTATTACATAAAACACACCATGTTGTGTCAGCAGTACATTCCTGTGTCTGTTTATAAAATAATATTTACAAAAACAGATCAAAATCAAAGCTTGGGAGTGGGAGATTACACAAAAAAGACAGTTTCTTAATACAGTGAAAATTATAGTGACAAATTGGGGGGGGGGGTTCCAAAATTTGATGCCTCAACATAAGGATGTACACCCATGGATAAGATGGCATTAGATATTATACAAACATTAACTCCAGCCTGTCTTCTAGACACATTTCTGTTTAATGTTATTAAACAGGTGCTAAGGGTGGTACATTAAATTTCCCCTTCAATGGCATCAATCCAAACAACAAATATATACACAATCATCAATATGCTGCATGTTTAAAATCACAGGAGTCAATATAAGTGTAGTTGACATCAGTCATTCAATATTTTTTCATAATTCTTTTATGATTATTACACATGCAGTTTTCATGACTTTGTAGTATATGACTGATTAAATGGAATATTTGTACTGTAATACAAATAATTTATGAAATATATGAAATATATTTCATTAACAAAGATTTAAAAAACAAATAATCCAACTGTATGGGCCAAAGACAAGACATCCCATTTTGGTATCCGCACCAAATTAAATTTACAAAAGTGATTTTATATACACAGAAAGCATATTAAACGCAAGAAAAGTGTCAACTGTTTTAAATAACTTTTGTGAAAAAATGTCAAAATGTGGGAAAAATAATGTTCCATCTTCATTCAGCGTAAAAGATATATCTATGTCAAATTAAAACATACTTAATCTGACCTGTACTTATTAAAATATATAAAATAAAATTTGGTCTTGCTAAATTTTATTACAGTTTAATAAAATGGGTATTTTTACCCATTTGCTGTCAAATTTGGTTTGAAGGATAGTGGCAGAGATTGGGAAAGATTTATAATTACATTTAATTAGTCATTCATGTCATTATGTCTTCTATGATTGACATTTTAGTGGGGTCTTCTGTAAATCATGGTAAAAAGGTTATGATAGTCTTCTTTTGCTTAGAAGAAAAAAGTTAAACAGAACACATTCTAATGTACAGGAAAAATGCTTAAATTATGCTTAAAAACCCTTTTAATCTTTGAGATTATATATGTATATATATATATATATATATATATTTTTTTTTTAAAGACGACGAAAATTTAAAACAAAAATCCCTTATACATTCACATACATTTAACCTTAAATGTTACCTTTAAAAAAATTCATATTACTTGTTAGGTACCCATAAATCATGGTATTTCTAAATGGCAAGTGGTAATGGAACATTAAGTAAACATCAGAAATAGCTCTCACTATGATAACATCTAAGATAAGAGCCCACTTTAGGACGTCAATCAATGACAGCTTAAACATACTCCAAAATAATGCCAACATGAAAAAACAAACCACAAAGTTGCAAATTACAGTCATGAGCTTGACATGTCATGTACAGTAATGTACAGTATAATGCCATTGAAATACAGTATGACCTACCGATACAGTAAAACCTTGGCAAGTATTAAGGTAGCAGCTGAAATGAGCACAGAAATAAGCCACATGTGTGTTATCGGCACAGAGAGTAGAAACACGTTACAAACGTAGGTTTGTATTCAAATAAATATAGAAATCACTAATATTAATTGATGTAATGTGCCTATAAAGACAAAAGTACATACTGTATATTGCAACAATGGTGGCATCAGATCCAAATTACAGTTATACACAAATCAGCCAGAATACAGCTGAAGCAAAATTCAGTGGGCAGCCCTATATTGAGGGAAGGATCATGTTTTATTGACAACAGCTCTGCTTCAGGAGAATAATAGATAAGAAGCTCTGGGATGAGAACATTTCCACTGCTTATTATGTGAACGTCAGGAGCATCACATGCTACCTCATCCACGTGTTTGGTTTGCTTTTATTTTTGTTTTTTTTGACAGCAGAGAGAAACACACCTCACCTTTGACACTTTTGACAGAGTCACTTCCTGTTCACACGCCTGTGCTGCATGCACACATTCCACCCGAGTTTTGGTGAAAAGCAAAAACATAATTTAGCTATTATTAAATTCTTCTGAAAAGAACATTTATTACTGTACCTTGAAGGCAACCGCTTCTATGTTTTCTGGGGTGATGCATTCATATGTGCATGCCTGCTTTTCTTTGGAATAAATGATGGGCTCTATCTTCTGTTTCATGAGGAATTCATCTTTTGTCACAATGTCTGGAAAAAGATGAATTAATAGTTCTTGTAAGTAGGCATGTCAAGGAAAACATTGCTTGCATCTAGGGAGGGCATCGTAAGGGTTTTATAGATTGTGGTTCTGATTTGATTAATCTTATATAATTCCAGTTTCTTAAAGATTCCATTTATGATTATTTTGGAAGAAGAGCCTTCAACTTATTAAAGCAAAAATTAAACTCTGCTAAGGATGTGTAGTCAGATACACACTGACATATGAACAACGAGTCAGTAATTAATTACACTTAAGTCTCACATTCTAATTAAGTGCACATTAACTCATCCAGACTGATTTATGATTTATTTAAAGAATCTGCTAAGAGGATCCTTTCATTCATGAATCTAACTATAGTGCCTAGCTGAACTCTGAAGCTGAAACCCTTTCTTATTCAGTATTAGTCTTGTAAAGCAGGCTGTTCAACTTCAGAGGTTAGTGATTAATTATTTAGGTTTTGTGTAAAAAATAAAAAAAAACCTGAAAAAGAACGATAAATATAAACAAAAGAAATAAATTAATAAATCATTCAATCTCTATCCCCTATCTGAGGTTGTTTACATACATTCAAAAGCTTGTGCTAAACATAGACTGAGTGGGTTGTTGCTTGTATCATAAGAGTTGAAGTCATGGAACAAATGAAAATAAAGTCCTTGTTATCAAGATGAATTTATTATCATATATGTGACCTATAGTTAATAATGGCAGCTACCGGTTACACAATATCTCTATCATCATCACCACAGTGTGCTGCTATAATTAGGACAACCTTCCTCCAGCCACTTTTACCTGGTTTGCATATATTGAACTCCATAGCACCTCCAAGATTAAGGAACTTCTGGACGATGGTCTTGGCGAGGATGTTGGGGGTGAAGAGGACAGGTCTTTTACGCAGGCATTGGTGTGGAGTTACTAGACTGTACGGGATCAGATTCAAGCTCTTGTTTAAGTCGCTCTCTGGGTCAGATGTGTCTGAAAGAACAGAAACAGTTCACGGGTCAGCTTTGAAAGCGGTTTTCTGCTAAATGTCAAGTATAATTCAGCATAAACACTAGAAATGGACACGAGTGGCACTGTGAATACAAAAGCATTGGTTTCTCATTTCTTTTAACCAATTTAGAAAATCATTTTTTGGGGATTGTGCTCAAAAAGGCTGATTAAACAATATAGAGCATAACTAAAAGAGTTAATGAATTACATATTTTTCAGTTCTGGAAAACAAGCTCTACAAATTCCCTGACATTTTCAGGTTTAATTTTCATGACAGTACGAAGCCTGTCTACAAGGCATCCGCTGCAAAGATTCCTTAGAAAATAACAAGTAAAGATGAGGGAGGGCAGTCTTACCCTCAGGCCTCAGCGTTTCAAAACCTGGTCTGGAAACTGATGATGGATTTCCTCCATTGACAATGCGGACACGCTCACTGCTGTTCATCCTCTTGTACTTGTTATCCACCCTGCTGACAAACTGACACCAGGGATCTCTTTTAATCTCAGCAAGACTCTGCTCTTTTTCCTATCTGCAGTAAGACCTCAGCACTATGGCAGGGAGAGCAAACTCAAGAGGACCTGTTACCTGTAATAACTGAAAGATGAAGACACTGGCTCTGGACAGACGTGGACTGGACTTGGGGTCTTGAGATGGTGTGGGCTCCTCAGGTTGTAGAGTGTTCTGTGAGCACAAATGGAAGTGAGAGAATTTATTAGAAAAGAACTCATGGAAAGTGATATTTACCAGGGCTGCGTTTCCCAAAAGCATCGTAAGCTTAAAGGGATAGTTCACCCAAAAATGAAAATTCTGTCATTAATTACTCACCCTCATGTTGTTCCAAACCTGTAAGACCTTCGTTCATCTTCGGAACACGAATTAAGATATTTTTTGGTGAAATGTGAGAGCTCTCAGACCCTCCATAGACAGCAACGCAACTGTAATGTTCCCAGCTCCAGAAACGTAGTAAGGACATCGATAAAACAGGCCATGTGACATCACACGCACGCTTTCCCCTAAGCATAAACAACGCTGACTACGCCAATTACGTTCATGCACGCGCTTTCTCCTCCGAACGTAAACAACACTGATTATGTCGATTACGCTCTTGGGTACTCTCCAAAATGGCGGAAGACGTAACTTGGGGGAGAAGAATTGTTGAATAAATTATGTTATTTTTGTTTTCTTTGCGCTCAAAAAGTATTCTCGTAGCTTCGCAAAACTGAAGTTGAGCCACTGATGTCACATGGACTGTTTTACCGATGTCCTTACTACGTTTCTGGAGCTGGGAACATTACAGTTGCGCTGCTGTCTATGCAGGGTCTGAGAGCGCTCACATTTTATCAAAAATATCTTAATTCGTGTTCCGAAGACGAAAGAAGGTCTTACGGGTTTGAAACGACATGAGGGTGAGCAATTAATGACAGAACTTTCATTTTGGGGTGAACTAACCCTTTAAGTACATCGTAGACCCATTGAAACCAATTGAGCTACGATCAACTTAAGCTTACGATGCTTTTGGGAAACGCAGCCCAGGGCAATTTATGAGAAATGTGTCATTCAAAAATCATTAAGGGAATGACATCATGACTATGAATTATCTGACATATGACTATACACACACCACCTACACTGTATTCAGCAACCCTGATGAACAACTATGTGAACTACTTTAATATGGAGAGTAGCCAATCAAAACAGAGGTAATTTGCATTAAAGGGGCACCTATTATGCAAAATTCAAGCCGTTCACAGAATCTGTACAGAGTGATTTTACTAGCCCCGCCCACAACTGTTGACGGATACTGCGGTATTAGCAGAGACCCCGCCCCGAGTGAGTCGCACACAATCCGCCATGTTTATCTTCATGCTAGAGCATCTAAAAGAAGCATTCACGTAAGAAATGTCTCCTTAAGGGGCCATTCACATATCGCGTTTTTTGCGCGCTCAAGTTCGTTATTTCAAATGTAGACTCATAATGGAAGCAACGCGGTTGCGACGCGCACGCGGAGCGACGCGCTAATTTTTTCCAGGCGCGTCTGCACCGCATCCAGATAAAAACAATTCAACTTTTCAGAATGCTGCAAGCGCACCGTGGGTCATGTGACAAGAACCAACCAATCAGCTTCATCCTTTCCCGTAACAACATTGAAAGCTCAGCCAAGATGATGGAACAGCTGATCATAGCTGTACAGGATAGACATTTTTAAATAAATTTAGTAGCAGAGCTACTGCAAGCGATTTTTAGTGCTGCAAATACATTTATCCTTTGCTGAAACTTCCGCGTCTTCATGAAGTGCGCAGGTCATGGTTGCTTAGCAACGGCAGACGCAAGCGCCGGAACGCTTTGGGAAAAAAGCAGAAAGCGGCGCGCCTAGCGTTTTCCAAGCGTTTTTAGCCGCGACATGTGAACGGCCCCTAACTCAACCAAATGCATCTTAAACGAGATAATATATATATATATATATATATATATATATATACACGACAATTATAAACTGGCTGAAATGTTTTGAAATCACTTGTACCCTACCTGATCGAAAAAAAAAACAGAAAGCTCAGCCAAGATGATGGAACAGCTGATCATAGCTGTACAGGATAGACATTTTTAAATACATTTAGTAGCAGAGCTACTGCAAGCGATTTTTAGTGCTGCAAATCAATTTATCCTTTGCTGAAACTTCCGCGTCTTCATGAAGTGCGCAAGTCATGGTTGCTTAGCAACGGCAGACGCCTCTGGAGCGCAAGCGCCCGAACGCTTTGGGAAAAAATTTTATTTTTATTTTATTGTTTGGGTCATATTAACAGCGTAGACTGCAGTATAGGTAATCTATATTACACTGCTGTCATAGATCTAATATAAACATGTGATTTCTTTCCTAGCTGTTTACCTTCACAGACATAACCAACTGTTTTTGTAACTCATCTGTGTTTTTAACAAACTTTTGTGTATTTGACAGTTTAAGTGCAATAAGACATGAAAGAGAACTTAGTTTAGTACTCGCATGCCGTGTGATTGCCACTTTCTATGCGCGCGCTTCAGATGTGTGCGCTCAAAAAAACCATCTATCAGAAGTTTAAACTAATATGGTTTAAAATGCATGATTTCAGTTTGATAGACATGATAATCAAAACCAAACAGATGTTTTTAGCAGACATCTGATATACAGCTTTAAAGGCACAGCCCTATTCTGGAAAAGGGGGCAGGAAGCAGCAGGTCATTTGCATTTAAAGAGACATGCATGAAAACAGCGTGTTTCCACTTCCACTCAAAATAGGCATTTTCAAAATGATATAATAAATGATCTGTGGGGTACTTTGAGCTGAAATCACAGACACACGTTCTGGGGACACCTGAGACTTATATTACATATTGTAAAAAGGGACATAATAGGTCCCCTTTAATACGTCTTAAAGGCACAGAACAAACAGTTTGTTTAATTCTAAAGGAACAAAGACAGGTTCAGACAGGTTCATGACTGTTTAGCTTCAATAGGTGTTGACTGACATTTTAAATGGAATCAGATCCACAGCTGGCTAGTACATAAAAGAAGATATTTTTTCATTAGATAGACAAAAACAGTTATGATGCACAGAAGCAAATCAGTCATACAGGTTTGGAACGACATGAGAGTGAGTAAATGATGAGAGAATTTTCCGTTCTGGGGACACCTGAGACTTATATTACATATTGTAAAAAGGGACATAATAGGTCCCCTTTAATACGTCTTAAAGGCACAGAACAAACAGTTTGTTTAATTCTAAAGGAACAAAGACAGGTTCAGACAGGTTCATGACTGTTTAGCTTCAATAGGTGTTGACTGACATTTTAAATGGAATCAGATCCACAGCTGGCTAGTACATAAAAGAAGATATTTTTTCATTAGATAGACAAAAACAGTTATGATGCACAGAAGCAAATCAGTCATACAGGTTTGGAACGACATGAGAGTGAGTAAATGATGAGAGAATTTTCATATTTGGCTGAACTATCCCTTTGAAGTGACAAAAAGTGTTGAATATGGTCACATTAATTGGCATTCAAATTATGTCTCATCGGTTCTTCTGACTCATCAACAAACTTAAAAGACAAAAGTGGGTGCATTTCTCCAATAATCCAGAAGGAACTGACCCGGAGTCCTCGCAGAGTTTCAACTTCCTCTCGACCTCCTCGACACATCAGCTTCTGAATCTTCACCAAGAGGAGCTGCTGGGCTCTGGGGAGGAGGTGACAGCTAAGTTCACTTTACAGCTTCTCGTCACAGCCAACAGATATAAAAATGCACGCCCACACACTCACCTACACACTGACAAGACAATCTGCAGCAGGCAATAGACAATGTTCACACTCGTTTTGAAACCGACACTATAATGGTCACTCAGTTTTCAGTCCTCACCTGGAGTAGCTCGGTAAGGTGCCTCTCTCCGTGTCCTTGTTGGTGAAAGGGTCCACGCGGGCGCACAGCCACTCGCATTTGCCCTGGTGCATGGTGTCCAGAACATGGAGCACCTCGTCACATCGTACGTTCAGTGAGCAGTTGTCCAACTGGCTGGAGATGTTCAGATTGAGACGGATGTAGAAAGAGTCTCCGGATACCACTGTGCCATCTTCAATGTCCTTCAGCAGCCGCCTGTAGCCTGGAAACAAGAAAGCGGGGTCAAAACAGGGACCCAATAAAGAGCACAAGAGCCACTGAGGTGCTGAGAAGTGACCCTGAGAACAGTTTGTTGTGCATGCAACTTAACGCAACACTGAATAAGATGGGGTGTGTAATGGAAAAAGAGGAGCAGCACATTTGATTCAGACACAGCCGTGGGCTAAAAGACCAAAGCCTTGTCTTTTCTTTAGAGTGTGAATATGTTATTAGGTTCCTCCCAGAGTGGCGTAGGACTTTTTGAAGTATTGGACCTTCTAACCTCCTCTATGCACACTGAACTCTTAAAAAAAAGCATCCTCTTTTTAAGAGAGGTCTGAGCTCACCATCATAGTTAGACTTGTAATGGAGATGCACTTGTCCGGTGCATCTCTGCAGAGTCCAGTGAGTTTCCTCTTTGGTGCAAGTGTCCAAAGCCACACTCTGATCTTCTCCACGAACACTGCCTTCCAACTAGGGGATAAATGAAACCAAGCGGGAAAAGATTACCACTACTACAGCAGCTTTTTTGTTATTTTGGTTGTGGAACATATGCAAGAGTTCAATCCCACCATTAAAAGATGATGTCCGACTTTAACTCCGGCCCGGTCTGTTTCAGAACCAGACTGAACAGAGGACACAAAGATGCCGCTATCATTTCCACCAATCAGAGTGATGTCGGACAGAAGGTTTTCGCCGGAGAGAAAAAGGCTCTGCACTGGCCGCAATGTGTTTTGCGGAGGGCCCGAGGTCAATGAAGGACGAAACGGTCTGGAGAAAGAAAAAGGGTGCATGCACAGATCAAAGAGGAGTGATAATATACATGTACAAATTGAGACGACAGAGAGAAGATTTATTTCTCAAGGTCGCCAAAATGGAAAGTTGATTCACCGCCTCATGGAATGATTATAAATAACACTATGATTATAAGTAAACATCAAAATACCTCTCCAAAGAGAATTTCCTGAAGATGTTATTGACTTGCTCCAGATCATATGAGTCCATTGTCTCAGACTGGTGGGAAGATGAAGATGAATGGATGGATGAAGGCCCGTAGGAGGAAAAGTCTAAGTCATGGTCATCTACAGTAAAGAAAGAGACATTTTTACAAAGGAGGCGAGTCACTTAAGTGTATGATTCAGCGGTGAGTGGGTGAAATAAACTGATTTATGCGTGTTCATACCCATGTCGGCATTGTCTCCACTGTCAGTATCTGCAGTGTCTGAAATGGGAATACTGAAAGAGAGATACAGCATAGTGAACTTTACTCTACAATGCCACCAACAATTCACTATGACTTTACCAAAGTTGGGAAATGCATCCTAAATAATCCACAAATAAGTAACAATATCCATTTAACTTTTTGTTACAATTACACCAGTTCAAAATGCTGTAAAACAACTAGTTTTAAAAACAAATTTCATAGTTTATACAAATCTGACACATTGAACTAACCATGATAATTAGGAACTATCCATGGTTTTACGAGTGTTTGCACTAGAAAAACTAATTCTTAACAAGTACTGTTGTTTTACACGGAAAATAATATATAAAGCATTAGGTATAAACACATTTTAATTGAATGTGTACTATATGTAAGGTAAAATAATAATAATTTACATATATTTATGTAGTTTGCATTATTGTTTATTTTATTGATTTATTCAAGTCAGCATCTAAGACTATTTAATGGCAAGAACTCAATAAATATATTTTAAATGTTTAGCAATAATACATGTTTTATAAAAACAAGTCAGCATGGTCTTACTATAAACGCCGCTGTTAAACCAGGGTCACTATGGAATATGGTAAACATATCATTAATAATAGAAAGTATATTCTTTTCTTTTGATCAGTGTGTATGTTACATAGAGCTCTGATTTGAATTACCATTTGTATTGAGAGTTTGGGTTCTCCTTGCTTCTCCTGACAATGGAGTTCTGGTCTGGAGGCTCAGGCACGGTGGACAAGATACTGTCATTACGGCATCGCAGCTGAAGAGACAAGCACAAACACACCATTTGCCTTCAAATTAAAGCTACTTGGAGAGATATACAAATTAGATGAAAATGCATTAAAGCCTACATTTTTATAGCAGATCTCTGCAGGAGAAATCACTGCACTGGCACTGTTAAGACTTATGTGTTCAGTAGCTGCAGGTTCTAACAGATCTCCATTTGTGAAAGGCATGGCTATAATGAGAGATGAAATAAAAGGAAACCAAGCTTACAGGAAATTCTTTTTGAAAACATTCAGTGAACAATACCATACAATAACTACATATGTGACCCTGGAGCACAAAACCAGTCTTAAGTCGCTGGGGTATATTTGTAGCAATAGCCAAAAATACATTGTATGGGCCAAAATTATAGATTTTTCTTTTATGCCAAAAAATCATTAGGATATTAATTAAAGATATTTTGTAAATTTCCTACTGTAAATATATTAAAACTTAATTTTTGATTAGTAATATGCATTGCTAAGAACTTCATTTGGACAAGTTTAAAGGCGATTTTCTCAGTATTTTGATTTTTTCCACCCTCAGATTCCAGATATTCAAATAGATGTATCTCGGCCAAATATTGTCCTATCCTAACAAACCATACATCAATGAACAGATGATGTATACAACTCAATTTTGAAAAATTGACCCTTATGACTGGTTTTGTGGTCCAGGGTCACATATTAACTTCAAGTTCACACGCAGCACCGTTAGAGCTCTTTAAAATCATTTTACCTTGGAATTGAGGACTTTTGGGTCCAGCGGCTGGAGATTTTGGTCTGTTAATCTAATAAATGAGAATGACAGGCATTAGGATGCAGAAATATTCTTGAACAAAGATGTACAATGAGAGATTTAAAGACATAGCTTCAAGTTTGTACTCACTCTGCCCTTAAGGTTACTTCTGCGTTGGAGCTTAGGCTCTTGATCATCAACAGTGTCTTCTCCAGAGTCCTCTGAAGGTCCTCCTGTATTTCCATCAGGTTGCCCAAAGTGCTGAGCTATAATTAGTGGAGTAATGTCTCGTGGCAGACTCTGAGGGGGAAATATCATGATAAAATAAGAAAAAAATAACAACAGCCAATTAGCCAATAACTGATATGGTGATAAAATACTATAAACAAAGTCCTTCTAGTTTCAAAGGGGGGAAATGAGAAAAAAAAACACTAAACTTTTCAATCACATAGATCATTTCTCACCTGATCCAAACCATTTTCTTTGGCCATCCGTCTCAGTTTGCACTCCAGGTTGACTATCTTGGCTTCTTTGCGTACAATTTCAATTTGAAGTTCATCGCTCCTCTCTTCCAACTCCCGTATTTGCTTGCGGTACTTGTCTTTGTCAATCAGACATTGAGACACGAGGTGTTGAGCATCATCTCTTGACTTGAAAGCCTGTAGGACCGAGAAAACTATCCTATATCGATAGCCCTTTTAAGTAACAGGAAATGAACTAATCCAAAGCCATCAGTAGGAACATTAGTTCTCAACCTGGTCCCGCTCACGTTCAACCTCTTCCAGCTGCACCATGACCGTATTCATGCGGTTCTTGTACATTTCGCAGTCCTTCACCAAAGTGGAGCACTTCAATTCAAGGTCCTCCTTCTCTTCCAGGTACTGTGCATTATTCGATTAAACATTTCTCATATAAACCCATCAATAGAATAAAGAGCAAAGTGGCATCAAAACTTCATTTTTGATTAGTAATATGCATTGCTAAGAACTTCATTTGGACAAGTTTAAAGGCGATTTTCTCAGTATTTTGATTTTTTCCACCCTCAGATTCCAGATATTCAAATAGATGTATCTCGGCCAAATATTGTCCTATCCTAACAAACCATACATCAATGAACAGATGATGTATACAACTCAATTTTGAAAAATTGACCCTTATGACTGGTTTTGTGGTCCAGGGTCACATATTAACTTCAAGTTCACACGCAGCACCGTTAGAGCTCTTTAAAATCATTTTACCTTGGAATTGAGGACTTTTGGGTCCAGCGGCTGGAGATTTTGGTCTGTTAATCTAATAAATGAGAATGAAAGGCATTAGGATGCAGAAATATTCTTGAACAAAGATGTACAATGAGAGATTTAAAGACATAGCTTCAAGTTTGTACTCACTCTGCCCTTAAGGTTACTTCTGCGTTGGAGCTTAGGCTCTTGATCATCAACAGTGTCTTCTCCAGAGTCCTCTGAAGGTCCTCCTGTATTTCCATCAGGTTGCCCAAAGTGCTGAGCTATAATTAGTGGAGTAATGTCTCGTGGCAGACTCTGAGGGGGAAATATCATGATAAAATAAGAAAAAAATAACAACAGCCAATTAGCCAATAACTGATATGGTGATAAAATACTATAAACAAAGTCCTTCTAGTTTCAAAGGGGGGAAATGAGAAAAAAAAACACTAAACTTTTCAATCACATAGATCATTTCTCACCTGATCCAAACCATTTTCTTTGGCCATCCGTCTCAGTTTGCACTCCAGGTTGACTATCTTGGCTTCTTTGCGTACAATTTCAATTTGAAGTTCATCGCTCCTCTCTTCCAACTCCCGTATTTGCTTGCGGTACTTGTCTTTGTCAATCAGACATTGAGACACGAGGTGTTGAGCATCATCTCTTGA
>NW_015547688.1:2682416-2690815 GCF_001515605.1 Sinocyclocheilus anshuiensis
CACGAAAAACAGCATGTTTCTGCTTCCACTCAAAATAGGCATTTTCAAAATGATATAATAAATGATCTGTGGGGTACTTTGAGCTGAAACTTCACAGACACGTTCTGGGGACACCTGAGACTTATATTACATATTGTAAAAAGGGACATAATAGGTCCCCTTTAATACGTCTTAAAGGCACAGAACAAACAGTTTGTTTAATTCTAAAGGAACAAAGACAGGTTCAGACAGGTTCATGACTGTTTAGCTTCAATAGGTGTTGACTGACATTTTAAATGGAATCAGATCCACAGCTGGCTAGTACATAAAAGAAGATATTTTTTCATTAGATAGACAAAAACAGTTATGATGCACAGAAGCAAATCAGTCATACAGGTTTGGAACGACATGAGAGTGAGTAAATGATGAGAGAATTTTCATATTTGGCTGAACTATCCCTTTGAAGTGACAAAAAGTGTTGAATATGGTCACATTAATTGGCATTCAAATTATGTCTCATCGGTTCTTCTGACTCATCAACAAACTTAAAAGACAAAAGTGGGTGCATTTCTCCAATAATCCAGAAGGAACTGACCCGGAGTCCTCGCAGAGTTTCAACTTCCTCTCGACCTCCTCGACACATCAGCTTCTGAATCTTCACCAAGAGGAGCTGCTGGGCTCTGGGGAGGAGGTGACAGCTAAGTTCACTTTACAGCTTCTCGTCACAGCCAACAGATATAAAAATGCACGCCCACACACTCACCTACACACTGACAAGACAATCTGCAGCAGGCAATAGACAATGTTCACACTCGTTTTGAAACCGACACTATAATGGTCACTCAGTTTTCAGTCCTCACCTGGAGTAGCTCGGTAAGGTGCCTCTCTCCGTGTCCTTGTTGGTGAAAGGGTCCACGCGGGCGCACAGCCACTCGCATTTGCCCTGGTGCATGGTGTCCAGAACATGGAGCACCTCGTCACATCGTACGTTCAGTGAGCAGTTGTCCAACTGGCTGGAGATGTTCAGATTGAGACGTATGTAGAAAGAGTCTCCGGATACCACTGTGCCATCTTCAATGTCCTTCAGCAGCCGCCTGTAGCCTGGAAACAAGAAAGCGGGGTCAAAACAGGGACCCAATAAAGAGCACAAGAGCCACTGAGGTGCTGAGAAGTGACCCTGAGAACAGTTTGTTGTGCATGCAACTTAACGCAACACTGAATAAGATGGGGTGTGTAATGGAAAAAGAGGAGCAGCACATTTGATTCAGACACAGCCGTGGGCTAAAAGACCAAAGCCTTGTCTTTTCTTTAGAGTGTGAATATGTTATTAGGTTCCTCCCAGAGTGGCGTAGGACTTTTTGAAGTATTGGACCTTCTAACCTCCTCTATGCACACTGAACTCTTAAAAAAAAGCATCCTCTTTTTAAGAGAGGTCTGAGCTCACCATCATAGTTAGACTTGTAATGGAGATGCACTTGTCCGGTGCATCTCTGCAGAGTCCAGTGAGTTTCCTCTTTGGTGCAAGTGTCCAAAGCCACACTCTGATCTTCTCCACGAACACTGCCTTCCAACTAGGGGATAAATGAAACCAAGCGGGAAAAGATTACCACTACTACAGCAGCTTTTTTGTTATTTTGGTTGTGGAACATATGCAAGAGTTCAATCCCACCATTAAAAGATGATGTCCGACTTTAACTCCGGCCCGGTCTGTTTCAGAACCAGACTGAACAGAGGACACAAAGATGCCACTATCATTTCCACCAATCAGAGTGATGTCGGACAGAAGGTTTTCGCCGGAGAGAAAAAGGCTCTGCACTGGCCGCAATGTGTTTTGCGGAGGGCCCGAGGTCAATGAAGGACGAAACGGTCTGGAGAAAGAAAAAGGGTGCATGCACAGATCAAAGAGGAGTGATAATATACATGTACAAATTGAGACGACAGAGAGAAGATTTATTTCTCAAGGTCGCCAAAATGGAAAGTTGATTCACCGCCTCATGGAATGATTATAAATAACACTATGATTATAAGTAAACATCAAAATACCTCTCCAAAGAGAATTTCCTGAAGATGTTATTGACTTGCTCCAGATCATATGAGTCCATTGTCTCAGACTGGTGGGAAGATGAAGATGAATGGATGGATGAAGGCCCGTAGGAGGAAAAGTCTAAGTCATGGTCATCTACAGTAAAGAAAGAGACATTTTTACAAAGGAGGCGAGTCACTTAAGTGTATGATTCAGCGGTGAGTGGGTGAAATAAACTGATTTATGCGTGTTCATACCCATGTCGGCATTGTCTCCACTGTCAGTATCTGCAGTGTCTGAAATGGGAATACTGAAAGAGAGATACAGCATAGTGAACTTTACTCTACAATGCCACCAACAATTCACTATGACTTTACCAAAGTTGGGAAATGCATCCTAAATAATCCACAAATAAGTAACAATATCCATTTAACTTTTTGTTACAATTACACCAGTTCAAAATGCTGTAAAACAACTAGTTTTAAAAACAAATTTCATAGTTTATACAAATCTGACACATTGAACTAACCATGATAATTAGGAACTATCCATGGTTTTACGAGTGTTTGCACTAGAAAAACTAATTCTTAACAAGTACTGTTGTTTTACACGGAAAATAATATATAAAGCATTAGGTATAAACACATTTTAATTGAATGTGTACTATATGTAAGGTAAAATAATAATAATTTACATATATTTATGTAGTTTGCATTATTGTTTATTTTATTGATTTATTCAAGTCAGCATCTAAGACTATTTAATGGCAAGAACTCAATAAATATATTTTAAATGTTTAGCAATAATACATGTTTTATAAAAACAAGTCAGCATGGTCTTACTATAAACGCCGCTGTTAAACCAGGGTCACTATGGAATATGGTAAACATATCATTAATAATAGAAAGTATATTCTTTTCTTTTGATCAGTGTGTATGTTACATAGAGCTCTGATTTGAATTACCATTTGTATTGAGAGTTTGGGTTCTCCTTGCTTCTCCTGACAATGGAGTTCTGGTCTGGAGGCTCAGGCACGGTGGACAAGATACTGTCATTACGGCATCGCAGCTGAAGAGACAAGCACAAACACACCATTTGCCTTCAAATTAAAGCTACTTGGAGAGATATACAAATTAGATGAAAATGCATTAAAGCCTACATTTTTATAGCAGATCTCTGCAGGAGAAATCACTGCACTGGCACTGTTAAGACTTATGTGTTCAGTAGCTGCAGGTTCTAACAGATCTCCATTTGTGAAAGGCATGGCTATAATGAGAGATGAAATAAAAGGAAACCAAGCTTACAGGAAATTCTTTTTGAAAACATTCAGTGAACAATACCATACAATAACTACATATGTGACCCTGGAGCACAAAACCAGTCTTAAGTCGCTGGGGTATATTTGTAGCAATAGCCAAAAATACATTGTATGGGCCAAAATTATAGATTTTTCTTTTATGCCAAAAAATCATTAGGATATTAATTAAAGATATTTTGTAAATTTCCTACTGTAAATATATTAAAACTTAATTTTTGATTAGTAATATGCATTGCTAAGAACTTCATTTGGACAAGTTTAAAGGCGATTTTCTCAGTATTTTGATTTTTTCCACCCTCAGATTCCAGATATTCAAATAGATGTATCTCGGCCAAATATTGTCCTATCCTAACAAACCATACATCAATGAACAGATGATGTATACAACTCAATTTTGAAAAATTGACCCTTATGACTGGTTTTGTGGTCCAGGGTCACATATTAACTTCAAGTTCACACGCAGCACCGTTAGAGCTCTTTAAAATCATTTTACCTTGGAATTGAGGACTTTTGGGTCCAGCGGCTGGAGATTTTGGTCTGTTAATCTAATAAATGAGAATGACAGGCATTAGGATGCAGAAATATTCTTGAACAAAGATGTACAATGAGAGATTTAAAGACATAGCTTCAAGTTTGTACTCACTCTGCCCTTAAGGTTACTTCTGCGTTGGAGCTTAGGCTCTTGATCATCAACAGTGTCTTCTCCAGAGTCCTCTGAAGGTCCTCCTGTATTTCCATCAGGTTGCCCAAAGTGCTGAGCTATAATTAGTGGAGTAATGTCTCGTGGCAGACTCTGAGGGGGAAATATCATGATAAAATAAGAAAAAAATAACAACAGCCAATTAGCCAATAACTGATATGGTGATAAAATACTATAAACAAAGTCCTTCTAGTTTCAAAGGGGGGAAATGAGAAAAAAAAACACTAAACTTTTCAATCACATAGATCATTTCTCACCTGATCCAAACCATTTTCTTTGGCCATCCGTCTCAGTTTGCACTCCAGGTTGACTATCTTGGCTTCTTTGCGTACAATTTCAATTTGAAGTTCATCGCTCCTCTCTTCCAACTCCCGTATTTGCTTGCGGTACTTGTCTTTGTCAATCAGACATTGAGACACGAGGTGTTGAGCATCATCTCTTGACTTGAAAGCCTGTAGGACCGAGAAAACTATCCTATATCGATAGCCCTTTTAAGTAACAGGAAATGAACTAATCCAAAGCCATCAGTAGGAACATTAGTACTCAACCTGGTCCCGCTCACGTTCAACCTCTTCCAGCTGCACCATGACCGTATTCATGCGGTTCTTGTACATTTCGCAGTCCTTCACCAAAGTGGAGCACTTCAATTCAAGGTCCTCCTTCTCTTCCAGGTACTGTGCATTATTCGATTAAACATTTCTCATATAAACCCATCAATAGAATAAAGAGCAAAGTGGCATCATTCAAAATTGTCTCACATGACCCTGAGAGGAAACCTTACTGTTAGAAAACTCAAACGCAACAGTTTGTAGGATTTCTTTTCAGCACATTATTAATACCTAGCCCTCAGACCATCATTCCACACTAAACAGTTTCATGCGACTCAAACCTTGCTGACTGCATGTTGAAGAGACAAAGCTTCATCATTTACAGAGAAAAATGCTCTGCTACGGCATAAATTTCCATTTTGTTGTTGCAGAAATTTCCATAGCACACCAACACTTTCAAACAAAGAGATTACTTTCCATGTCAATAAACAAACAAACACTAACATATATTTGGGAATGTGGGATGTCTGGCTTTAACAGGCACTCTGCACGCATTAAACTTGGTTGTAGTGTTAAGAGAGATGCTGGTAAGCTATACAAGACTAACTCAAATGTACTTTTTTTCTTTTGTGGCTGAAGTAGGCCTTCAACACTCTAAGATGTACATGTTATGCAGATTCTGAGAAGCAGAACATTTGAAAAGCTCCAAAAGAGGGCTGACTGTGATAAGAAGTCACTGCCGCCACCCCTCCCCCTCCCTTCCTGTCTTAGCCCGAATTCTGACACTTTTCACATGTCACTTCAGATGAGCTTCTAATTAGAGCTGCAGCACATTGCAGAAGGGGCCACTTAGAGCAGCCAGTCCTCATCAGCCTCTGTCACTTCTCGTTCATGTGTGACAAGAGAAAAAACCTTTGCCTACACTTCATTATTTCTAGCCGTCAACTAAAAACCCTCATGCTGAGACCATATTAAATACGCTTAATCCCCCATGAGGCCAATGTAATATCACATTTGGCATGTTCATTATGAGGGCATTTGATCATTCGAGATGTGACCGAATTGACCAATACGACCTGACGCTTAAGGTCTCTGCCAAAAGTGAGCTGTCCCCCTAGACAGCCTTTTCAGGCACTATACAGTCGGTGGACTTATAGTGTTTCAAATAGCAAGCAGCAAAGTTATGCTGCCATATAAAATGACTCATTTTTTAGCAAAAATCTATTGCATTGCTTGCAGATAAGGTAATTGCTAGTTGCAATGCATCTAGCTCGCAAATGAATAAAGCCTACTTATAATATTTCATTAAATACGGATACAAAGTCGTTCCTCTTTTTTAATGCTATTTTCATAGCAAGAACAGGAAAGCATAGTTTAAAAAAAGATACATCACTATGAAACACACTACAGTTCAAAAGTTTGGGTCAGTAAGATTTTTTTATGTTGTTCAAACAATTGTCTTTTGCTCAACAAGACTGCATGTATTGGATTAAAAGTACAGTAAAAAAAAAATTTGCAATATTGTGAATATTACTACAATTTAAAATAACTGTTTTTTATTTGAATATATGGTAAAATGTAATTCATTCCTGTGATAGAAAAGGCTGAATTTTCTGCATTATTACTTCAGTGTCACATGATCCTTCGGAAATCATTCTAATATGCTGATTTGCTGCTCAACAAACATTTCTTATTATTATCAATGTTGAAAACAGTTGTGCTGCTTAATATTTTTGTGGAAACTGTGATACATTTCTTTTGATATATACACAGTTTAAAAGAAAAGTGTGTATTTGAAACAATTTTTTAACTATACTACCGATATTTTACTGTCACTTTTGATCAATTTAATACATCCTTGCTGAATGCAAGTATCTAAAATGTATGTACAGTATGTATTGTAAAGTAAAACAATCAAACAAACAAAAAATACTTACTGACCCCCAAACATTTGAGTGGTAATGTATTTCATTTTGATATTTGACAATTTAAAAAAGTTTTTTTTGTGAGTTTTCATTAGTAATTAAAAATTGTGTATTTATTTACCCAACATTTGTGTGTGCTATGCATTGTTTGGAAAGGAGCTTGAAGCTGAAATGATTATTTCAGTATAAGGTTGGTCCTAACCTTGTCACGGAGATCCTCGGCCTGTCGGACCTCTTCGTGCAGGTTATAGAGTCTGTTGACTAGCTCCTGACGATCCTCTAGAGCCTCCTGTCGGTCATGCTCCAGGATATCCAAGATGGCCTTGTCTGAATCAGGTAGAGGCCCGGGCTGTGCATACAAAGAAACAAAACAAGCATACAAAACAACTTTGAAATCTCTGACTTTAAGTAACCTTTCCCAACTGCTTGCTTTCCGCTGTCTTCTATTTACTGTGATGCAAAAAGCGTCTTCACCTGTATGATGGACTGCAACTCCTGGAGTTTGATCTTCAAGACCTCATTCTCTCGCTCCAGCTCAAATATCTGTTCTCTCCGAGGTCGGTTCTCAATGTCATTCTTCAATTTCAGAGATTGCCTCCTTTCCATTTTGCACTCCTCCTCCACCTTGTTCAACTTGTGCTTTAGTTGGTCAATCTAGAGGAAATAGAGAGAGAGCAGTCAACATTTGTATCCCACATAGTCAAATCATTCGTGTAAATATGAGTGACCCATCACTTTTAGCAGTAAATACAGAAGACAGAGAGATTTCTAAAGACAAAAATCAACTCGAATCATCCTGCAATGCTTGCAGAAGCCCTCTGACCTCCAGCTGAAGGTCTCGGCTCCTCATCACGGCCATATTCTTCTCCTCGCTGAGCTGGGCATATCGCATAGCCAGCTGATAGTTGTCATCCTTCACCTTCATAAGTTCATCGTTATAGTTATTACGCTCTTCTTTCATCTTATTGTAGCGTTCCTGGAAAGTATGCAGCTCCTGGTTGGCCAGTCGAAGCTTCTTGTGCTCATCTTCTAGCGTGCGGCATTTGGTCATGATATCCACCCGCTGCACGTCTTTAGCCTTGGACTGCTGCTGAAGCTTTATGACTTCATTCATTAAAAACTGGATTAGCCCTTCCTGGCCCTCTTCCACTACAGGAAAAGAACAAAATACAGTCAATTAAACACTGCTGCACAAAAAAGTACCATGGTATTCTTGAAGTGTCATGCAAACATCATGATATATTTATAGTAATTATTTATCACCACCTGACACCATTAGTGTACCATAGTAGCACCACAGTAATTGTTTATAAGGCTACTGCACAAATCTGAAAGGGGATTTATGGCAGATGCTCATCCCAGAGGGGAAGCAGGTGGAAGGCAACAAACATTTTTAAGGCATGGTCGTAGGTCATTTATACGGGCAACATTTTAATTTAAAAGTGGCTCACCGACTATAGTGGAACATCTGCGTGTAGGCTCCTTCCCCGTGACGAGTTTGTAGAGGTCAGGGTAGTACAACTCTAAACTCTCTAGAAAAACCACATAGCCTCGCTCTCCCTTTGTGTGCAGGATATCCAACAACCGACCTGAAACATAAACCACTGCAGCATGACTCTTGTTGAACTGAAAAAAGTGCAATGCGTTAGTTCTACCTGATGTGACCTTTATAGATTACTTTATGTTAATGTGATCAGGATGAATCATTATCAGAAAGTGATTTTTTTTTTTCATCTAAATTTAGTCAACATTTTGTCATGTCATATACGTATATATATATTATAGGTAAATTTTTCACTCTTGGCTAAAATGCCATCTAATCTTACAGTAGTAAATTAGCTGACAAGACTAACTGTGTTTGTGTAACATTTTGTTTTTATATATATATATATATATATATATATAT
>NW_015547688.1:2691441-2692020 GCF_001515605.1 Sinocyclocheilus anshuiensis
TATATATATATTTCAAATATTAAAGTTGGAATGAAACGGAAATTTACTTTGGAAATCTCGTTTCTAAATGCATGCTATACTGATCTTATTGTGAACGATTCATCCGTTCTGCTGAAGAAAAAAAAGTCACCTACATCTAAGATAGTAAGATGTAAATTAACATCATTAACAGCATTTTCACTTTTGGGTGAACTATCCATTTAAACATGCATGAGCATGAATGAAATATAAATAAATAAAATGAAAAGAACAGGCAATCTCTGACATTACTGATTATGATCAGATTTTTAAAAATATATAATAATATTATTATTTTTTCCATTATTGTGGATGAAACAAAAAAACTATTAAATTTTGTTCATGAAATTAACTGTAATATCAAATAATTTCTAGGCTAGATTAAATAAAACTAGGTCCTCAGACTGTCAATCTCCTGCAAACATGCTTATCCAAATTATATTATTCAATTAGTGTTATTGCTTAAGGGGCACACAGGTCGACCATCCTGTACATAGGGGTGTGCGATATATATCGTCTGCGATAATATCGTAATTGTTGTTTTAACGATGTGCGATTTGA
>NW_015547688.1:2696216-2714748 GCF_001515605.1 Sinocyclocheilus anshuiensis
ATCTAAATGCCACTTCAGATGCAGCTTCTGTGTTGATTTAATTTGCTTGGTAACAGCCCAAATATCTTATTATTCTAATTCACTGATTAAATGTAAGAATTTGACTCAAAAGATAATGGACACTTTTAGAAAAAATGGCTTTATAAAAGTAAAAATGCCCATAAAATGCAAAAATCAGTTTAAACTTATTGGAAAAGATTAATTTCTATCAGTATGAACTGACCACCACACAGAATATGAAGAATATTAAAAACATTAGGAGTCAGCTGTCTTCGGCAGTCCTTAAGGTACCAGCACAATAACACACTCAGCAAAATATCGTCTAATTATCGTTATCGATAAAATCCCATAAAATATCGAGATATAATTTTTTGTCAATATCGCACACCCCTACTACATAGCTGACAGCTTAAGTATTGACTGTGTTTGGTATAATATTAAAAAGGTTTAATTTGAGTTTTAAGATTTTTTTTTTAAGAAAATTAACCTCAGATCTTGAAAAGAAAGAAAGGAAATAAGAACATTTAAACTTTGAAAACAAGCGTATTCCATGACAAACACTGTATCAGTCACTGAGTATGTATTTTGAATAATGTTAATAATTTTTTTTTTTATTTGATTATGTATTTATCCACTTTGTTGCAAGTGTGAAACAGCAGCAGGCTTGCAGAGAGAGCTCCGCCCACACGATCTTCTGATTGGCTGTGATTTGTGATTGATTGTGTTGCATCTCATGGAAATATTGCGCCTGGTGTGGACAGACAAATTGCTCATCGCATTGTGTTTGGTTAAACTCTGTAGTGTTGCTGTAGCAGGAATGTCCAGATTTGTCTTTGATGAAAGTAGTGCATTGTATTTTAACTCACTAGAGAAAGTCGTGGCACAAAAAGTACTTGAAAGATCTTCTGTATTACGTGCCAAACTGCCGGTCCCAGAGGGAAAAGAGAATCATTAGGGGGCTGTGAAAATCCCAGCCGTGGTAAACAAGCATTTTGATGTGCTGCTTTGTGACAAACAAACAGTGCAGACTTTAGCAAGTTGCTCGGGCAAAATCCCTGTCATCCGTTTTGCCTGTGGCCGTTGGGAAGTTGAAAAATGACACGGAGGTTCAGGAAGGAGTCGTTGGGAAAGAAAAACTACAGCGGCAGCTGACAGGATTAAAAGCGTCCATTCATCATCACATTACACCACTGGAAAAACACAGTGAAAGATGGGGTGACCGAGTAACTGATTGATGATGTGATTTGCATGTAAATGTTTTCAGCATTGAATTTGCATTTCCATATTCCACGGTGTTTAGTACTTTCGGTCACCGGCATCTATGAATGTTGATGTCTCTGCAATACGATTTGGAGAGTAAAACCAACCTTGGGCGGATCCGTATCATATCATAAACAATGCTAGGGTATACGCTTAAGCAGACAGGAAAACACTGAATAATACCTGCTCGGTTGACTTTGGACTCCAGCAGGCGAGAGTTGAGCACCTCGTCTTCGTCTTGTTCGTCGATGACCTTGCATTGGCGCAGATATGAGGTCAGCTTGTTGGGGTTCATGAAACGGCACAAGATGTACCGGTTCTTCTCGGCATTTTCCCACAAAGCCGCCCCGTAGTCTAGCAAGTTCATTGAGCCTCCGTTCTCCATTCCTGCAGAGGCCTCTATGAGACGAGAATGGGAGAGAATACATTTTTAGATGCAGTTTCGGCACTCCTTTCACACCCATAGCATTGACAGCACATCAGATAAAAAAAAACAAACTTGTTATTGCATGCTCAAAGATAAACGTGTCCATTCATCCATGAAAAATGGATCGACATGATCTGATTTACTTCCTTCATGAAGTTTTATGGTCTAAAGTGACCATACACATGACCAAACACTGAACACTAAATATAAAATATAATTAGGACCGCACGATTAATCAAAATAAAACCAAATTTTGTGATGATAAAAATAAAACCAAGCCTGTGATGAAATGTATTTTGTGACTCGGTCATGCATTTGGCAATGCAACAATGCAACCAAACTTAAAATGAGAAGTGCTTATAAACCAACTGCTGTCAATAAAAGAGAAGTTTTAGGGGCTCCTTGTGGCAAAATTAAAGTCTGATGGTTTAACCTTTGAAAATGAAGAAATTAAGACAAGCATAATTATTATCATTGTCATTTTGACAGTTATATTGCAAAATAAAATGATTGTATTATTTTATTTATATTATTTTTATAAACTTGGTTTGTTTTACTGTAAAATATTAGAAAAAAAGTGATATGCTGGTTTATTTATTTATTTATTTTATTATTATTATTATTATTAGAGAGTTAGTCACATTGATATATAATCACAAAATTTTGGCCACATTTTGTGCCCTACAAACAAGCACAGAAAAGCTACTTTTTTTTTCTCCAAAAAATTAAATTTTTTCTCCCAAATCATGCAGCTCTAAATATAATCAATAGTTTCAAAACAATCTTCCATTTCTACTGACGTCACTGACCATGCAGGCTTTAATCAGGGTAGATAATGAATTTTACAATGATGAAAATGAGGCTGTAAGGGATAGACTTATAGTCTTTACAATGTAAACCACACATCACCTTTAACTCACAAGTTTCAAAATTATTTTTTGGAATTCTGTCAGATGTTTTGTCCGTATGTTGTACGGTAAGTTAAAGAACAATACAATTCATTTAACAAAGTGTATTTCTATCCCATACCACACTACATGTTTTCTACTGTTTTCATGTTGACTTGTTTGCTCAAATGTTGATTCTAGTTTATTTAAATGCAAAATGAACTTCTTGTTACAACAGATTCATACAATTATACAAAAACGTGTTATTCAACTGCCACTGACACTTGCAAATGTATAATTTTTAAATTACAATCATTGTTTCCACAATTGTAGAATTACTTTCACACCACTACCTTTAATACCTATCTATTATTTTTAAATATCTTCTCTACAATGTCAACAATAAAACACAATTCATGCAATAGTGATCTGCAGCTGTGGCAGCTTTGTGCCACCATAATGACACATTTGTGTCCTGCGGCGAGCATCATGTTTCTGTGTGCAGTCACACATTGCCTAGTTTCAGAGAGGTGAAATAAAACATATCTTTTTTTGAACCGTGTGGACAGTGGCTGTGAAGATCCCACAGCACATGACTGAAGCGGTTCGTCTCCAGTCTCCACTAGTGCTGAACTGAGCTGAAAATCTTCTGAATATCTGATGGCTGCAGCACACAAGCGTGTGAATCAACTGTGTACTGTACCTGGATCACAGATTGCATCACAGTGATTAATGATCAAATGTTATGAATAGCAAAAGCAGGGCTGCAGATGGCAGATAAAACGCTGATATAGGCTATACATAAGACAGTTTGAAGGCACAAATATCCTGAAATCAAGTGAACACTTAAATGTGCAAGCACTTATGAATGGTCACTGCTAATTTTTTACTAGATTCATATGTTCATGGGTTTATTAATGTAATTATTATCTTTGAGAACATTGCTCTGTATGCATCTTAAAGAGATGAATGTCTGTGTGTGTGTTTTTTCCTCCATACAATTGAGGTCAAGGGTCACCAAAACTGTTTGCTGCAATTTCTTCAAAATATCTTCTTTTTTGTTCCACAGAGGAAAGTCATTCAAGTTTGTAATAACATGAGGGTGCATAAATTCTGACGGAATTTCATTTTGGTGTGAACTACATAGGCCAACAATAAAAAACACACACACACACAGCGGAAACAACAGAGGAACATAACCTGTGTCAACAGCTCTTGGACAGATTGACACTCGATTGCAAAAACACGAGCAACATAGAAACCGCCTAGCAACCACCTAAATACGGTAGCAGATAAAGAAATTCCCCCATTTCAGTGTTGTTGAATCTATATTCAACAATCAATGCTTCACATACACAAAGATTATTTAGGATCAGTAAGATTATTGTAATGTTTTTGAAAGGAATCTCCTTTGCTCACCAAGGTTGATCATAAATACAGTAAAAATACTAGTATTTTGAAAATTACATTTTAAAAGAACTGTTTTCTATTTTTAAGATATTTTAAAAATGTTCATGTATTTAGTGTCGAATGAAGCTTCAGAAATCATTCTAATGTGCAGATTTGATGCTCAATAAACATTTCTTATTATCATCAATGTTGAAAACAGCTGTGCTGCTTAATATGTATGTGGAAACATTTTTTCAGGATTCTCTGATGAATAGAACATTCAAAAGAACAGCATTTATTTCAAATAGAAAATCAATTTAATGCATCTTTTCTGAATATAAGTTCGTTTAAAAAGATAAATCTGAACCTTTGGTTGTAAACTGAACTTTTTAAGATTTTTACATCACGTCATCCTTATTACACGGTTCATTATCTGATGGCGAAAAAGCATTCCTGACACAGTCACCATGTCACAGTTCCATTCTTTGGAAGAAACTAAATTACAGTGAAACTGATAAATGATGAGACTTTCTCTGCGGAGAACACTTCAATGTCTGTCACACCTACTTTGAAGAGACAATACAATGTGTCTTTCTGTCTTTTTCTGGCCTTTGAGCCAATTTATTCCTGAGAAAAAAAAAAAAAAGTTCCAGCATGCTTATGACCTCTCATATTTTCCCCGCTTTTCTATGAGACATAAATGTAAATTAATGTGCAGTAACATATTAACACAAGGCTCTGCATGACAAATTTCTCTGCATACATTTTTGCGGCAAACAGACGAATTGAAGGTGCAGCCGGCCCCCTTCGGCTGCATAATAACAGCATTGTTCTCCAGCGCTCCATGGGCCTTTGCAAATGAAATCAAACCATTACTACTGATATGCCCACACACGCTTTTGCATATTCCTGTGTATCTATCATCCCGAACTCCATTCCTATATCTGCCCTTTCGCTTTTGCCCCCTAGGCTCTGGAACAGCTGCATATGTGAGCGCAAACCGTCTGTAATGGCCTCACTTCCCCATCCCTACCAGACAGGAGACATTCGATCAGACCTCAGTGGGTTTCTGGTTAAAGGGAAGGAAGAACTGCAGACTTTAGCCAGCGTTTGCCATTTTTACGTGCAGTATCTAATGTGGGAGGGATGAAGACATGTCGGAGTCATGCATCTAATATTAGCCATCAGCATTTGTTGTTTAAAAAAAGCAAAGACAGCTTCTCATTTTTGGAAATCAGAGAAACGCGTGGGAGAGTGTGTGAGTAAAGTTTTGAAAGCAATTGAGGGCGAGAGCATTCCCCCCCACCCCCCCCTCCCTTTATGAGATCAACATCACTCTTGTTTGGGAAGCTAAGGGTTTCTCCCCCACATTTTAGCACAATGATTAACAGCGATATACTGTCATTTATCATTCGGCTTTGTGTTCGTGTCAGGACGTGACTCAGCCGAGTCAAAAATTAAAGCATCACGTACAGCGGTTCACCCTGACAGACACACAAACACGCAGTCCACCCCCACCTCCGTCTTATACCTTGACCAGATTTCCTCTTTACTTATTTTGGAGTTAGTGAGTAAGAGAGCGCTCTTCACTTCCTCATTTCATTAGCAGGTGTTTAACTCAAGCCTCATAAAAGGAGAAATGTTGGGAGCACATTTAAAGTTGCACAGCAGAAGTGATACTGAAGTATATTTAAAATTCAAATTATCAGGAGATCAACTTCTACTTACCAGAGTAAATCAATATACATATAGTGCATCTACATCAGTGTCTAGGTGCGTCTCAACATCTGAAAGTCGCTGTTAGTGAGGAAAAAGATGGATAACTGGAAATTATTTATTTATTAATTTTTTTTTGGCTAAAGTCAACTTATTTACTATAAATTATCCCAGTATGGGATAAGTAATTGAAATTGCATGAATTTGGATACTGTTCCTAAATATATAATGCATTTTGTATTATGTTACATTTGCGTCACGTCTGGAACAATGGAAAAACTACCTGGAATCTGATCTGACCACTGAGACACATTGAATAAAATTCTGATTTGATTTCAAACCACATATGGTTTTGGATAGATTTTTTGAATACCTAGTAAAGCTGCATTTATTTGATTAAAAACTTAAAACAACTGTTTTCAATTTGAAAGTATTTTTAAAATTTCATTGACTCATGTGATGAAAAGCTGAATTATCAGCATCATTACTCCAGTATTCAGTGTCACATGATCTTTCAGAAATCATTCTAATATGCTGATTTGCTGCTCAAGAAACATTTTTATTATTAATAATGTTGATAACAGCTGTGCTGCTCAATATTTTTGTGGAAACCGTAATTCTTTTTTTTTTTTTTTTTTAGAATTTTTAAAGAATTTAAAGTTTAAAAAAAACGTTAGAAAAAGACATTTTGTTAGAAATCTTATAGAAATCTTTTGTAACATTATAAATTTCTTTACTGTATATTTTGATTCATTTAATGCATCCTTGCTGTATAAATTTCAATTTCTTTCAAAAGAAAAAAATACTAAATTGAACCGAGTTTTGCTGCCTGGTTGAAGAAAATCAAGGACCTAGAGTTTTGTGCTTGTTTAACAGAAGAATATTTACATTTTTTTCAAGTACACTGAGCATCTAAGAACAGTGAAATTGTATGTTACATCTACAGGTTGTTTAGCTCTGCACCACGCTACCATCTGTCCCTGTGGGACCCTGCTTGATTGATTTTCAGTCATGTTAAAAACTAGCGCAAAACCGAGTTAGCGGAAGCCCTTACCACGTGCTCCTGTGGCTCCATCCGATTTTAGAAAAAAACCACAAACCAAAAGCGCCTCAACAGCCAATGGCCTGCAACCCTGCTCCTCCATGCTACCAGTTCAGGGGAACTGCACCAAGCTGTTTTGTGTGAAAGTGAAACACGCTACAGCAGTTCTGATGTGGGGCCTTGACTGAAATTCTACTATCTAAATATTAGGGTCAAGGGTATTCTGATCTAACTAAGACTCTGCTGATGAGAAAACTAAATATAGCACTTCAGTAAGATAAAAACCTATATACGTCATGTCTTATTGCATAAACATAACAGAGTGCTACTTCCTTAAAGGAACAGTTCACGCAAAAATGAAAATCATTTAAAACCCCCTCGTTGTTCCAAACCTGCATGACTTTCTTTCTGGTGGTGTTTCACAGAGGAAAGTTATAGAGATTTACATTTACATTTAGTCATTTTGCAGACGCTTTTATCCAAAGCGACTTACAATTGGGGAATACATAAAGCGATTCTTCTTAAAGAGGCAAACAGACACAGTAAGTGCTTGTAATACCAAGGTTTAGGCATTGCTCAAATAAGTACAAGCTAGAAAGGGAAGGAATAATTTTTTTTAATTTAAGATTTAAAACAGCACTGGCATTTTGATTTGAACCGAGAGAATTGAACAAAGATGACAATTTTCACAATTTTGGTTTAACGATCCCTCTTAAACCTGGAGACCTAACAAAGGTCTAAACAATTTATTTCTCATGATCATAAAAACGGCGTTCTATATTAATTGTATAGTCAAATTTGGGAAATAAAGTTTCAAGAAGTTAATAGTTTTATTTAAGAAGGAGGCATTCAAATGATAAAAAGTAAAAGTATAGGCATTTATAATATTAAACACGAAACACGAAAGAATCCTGAGAAAGAAATGTATTACGGTTTCCATAAAAAAGTTGAGCAACACAACTGAACGGCAACTGTTAGGCTTTTTTCTTCAAATAAATGCAGCCTTGGAGAGGATACAAGACTTCTTTTTAAAACATTATAAAATCTTACCAATTCCAAATGTTTGAACAGTAGTGTTTATCCATATATGTTAAAAAAATATATATTTTTTTACTTTTAATTCCCATAAAAAGTAAATTCCCAATCTGTTATTCTAAAATGTGATTTACAGCACTTCCCTCTGTGACCATGTCATTTCTGCACAACTAACGTCAAACAAACACTGACTGTTTTCAAACATGTTTCCTAAATGCTCCCCTATCTGCAATTGGGGAGACAAATAAGACAGTGCTATTCCAGTGCTATTATTTATCAAAAACTGACTTAGTTTATTTAATAAACCAATAAATATTCAAAGGAATGAGGAATAAGATCATCTAAAGTCATCAAAGCATGCTTCCTGAATTCTTGTTGACAGTGTGCCACTGACAGCCAGCCAAACAGCAGCCTTAGATCACAAACCGCATTTCAATTTAAACATGATGACAGAATGTACAGCTGTAACCGAGATTTCTGAAGAATGCTACTCGCCAAGATCGATGCCAGAAATATGCATTTGTTTCAAATGAACCATAAGAAATCCATTGTTTTGGGTTGAAGAGTGAGTCTGCACATTCCAGCTGTAATGCATCTGCTTGGAATCGGATACAAGACCCAGCAAACACTTAACAATTCAACCTTTGTGAGGGACGATGCCTTGCACATGAACCTAAGAGCCAATCTGATGACATTCACAATACAGAAACAGGAGCTTTCTACTCTCCCCCAGTGAGGTGTAGAGTGTGGTTGACATGGCATGCTTTTTTCATGTGTATTTCTGGACTATAAAAATCTGTGCTCGCACATTTCTATTTAGCCTAGATTTCTAAGCGAAACGTCAAAATTCTCATATTGTTCAGAATGTTAATCTATGTTTGCACTTGAATAAAAATTAGTTTATGAACATTTTTAATGCTTAAACTTGTTTTATGACATTACAATTTTTTAAATAAAAGTCCATACAGGGCACATTTGATTTGTCTTCAAGACATGGTGGGACACCATATTTTAAGATATGTAAATAGTTTGAATCCCTTTGTAGTGAAACACTTCTTGTTTAACCAGGAAAAACAGATCTCCTAAATTCTTCAGATGGTTGTCTCAAAATTTTGCCTTGCCATTTTTTCATAAAACAGCACTTTTTCAGAGTCTCACATTCATAATGCATATGGCGTGATAATATTTTACATTTTTGTCAGTGGTACATTAAAAGCATTGTTATCATTATGCCACAGATTGGTCTTGGGGTCAGATTAGACTTTATATTGTAAAACATTGATGTATTTCTGTTTGTTATTAAAAGGCATGATTATGTAGATTATGTATATACCATATTATAAACAGTAGACACTTTTGAATGTCCCTTAAATGTCCTATTGTTTACTTAAGGAACTTTAAAATATATATGAAGCCTGTCTCTTATGATAAGGTTATTGACAGACTGTGGTGTTCTTGTGATGAATAAAAATGGTTCAATTTTATAAGTTCCTCAAAGAACTGCCATTAATAATAACAGTTTAAAAACATTGCCTGAAGGTTCTTTAGAAATTTCCCACGGAACACAAAAACAGCAACACTTTAAATGACTAAACAGAAGTGGAATGAATAAATAGAAGTATTTAAAAATTAAATTAATTAATAAATAAAAGTGTCATTGTGTGTATGTTAGGGGTGTGACGAGACACTTATCCCACGAGACGAGACGAGACGAGACAAGAGACTGGGTTCACGAGAACGAGACGAGATGAGATTTTTAGACTTTTTTTAAAGAAATCCTCAATGATGAAATATATGGGGAAAAATAGTCTTTTATTCAACTGAAAAACACAAAATGTAAAAAATGTAGGTGCATTTTGAAATCAACTTGTACTTTATGAAATTAAACATCTATTTTAATACAATTTGTGCAGTAATAAACAACATGTAAACACTGCAAAATGTTTTGCCACAAATTCAACTGACAGGCAAGTAATTGCACAAAAATTATAAAAAGTATAAATAAAAATAAATAATAAACAACACAAATATCCCTTTAAAGTGGAAGTGAAGCAGTCAGTCAAGTTTACATTATTTAGTAAACGTTTTTATTTCTACTTTAATAAAAAAATATATAATAAACACGATTAATGTATCCATTTAAAAGAATAAAGCAGTGGTTCCCAAACTGGGGGGCTTGGCAAGGCTGAGGGATAGTTAGGGCCTAAATAGGTTCCTAAATTCAGTTAGAATTTTTCTGGATTCCGTTTTCTTCCGTTTAAATTTTTCTCGACTCCTTTTTAATAGTTAAATTCAATTTTATTAATTAAAAAGACCTAATTATTTGAATGCATAAAACAGCTTAATTCATTCATTTTGTTTTTCTTAAAATAGCCCTGTGATTTTTTTTATTTTTTTTTCTGGTTATCAAATGAAGGCATAAAACATTCATTTAATTTATCATTTATCTTTTAATTATTGGAAATTATGCAAACAAGATTTTTTGTCAAACAAAGGGGATTTACTATTAAAATTAAAACATTGAAGAAATGTTTTGTGTGATTATTCCTTAAAAAATAATGTTTGTTTCATTTTAGCAGTAGTAGGTTATGTGCATTCTACTGAAAAATAGTAATAGGCACAATGTCTTCAAATCAAACCGGACTTTTATTTTGACGGGTTGCCGTGAATACCTTTACAGTTCTGTGTATGTGATATGAAGCTATTTTTACTCAAATCAAACGCTAAAATGCTCATGAATCATCTTATGTTTTATTGTTACCAAATTCTGTTTTAGCATGTTTAGTTATCTGAATGCATAAAACAACTTTTATTTATTCTTACAATAGCTTTATGAAATTCTGTGTAGTGTATTTGAAATTTTCTGGTTATCAAATGAAGGCATATAAAACGTTAATTTAATTGATCTTTTAATGAATGAAAATTAAAATGTATTTTTTTGACAAGTAAAGGGGATTTACTATTAAAATTAAAACATTGAAGAAATGTTTTGTGTGATTATTCCTTAAAAAATAATGTTTGTTTCATTTTAGTAGTAGTAGTAGTAGTAGTAGTAGTAGTAGTAATAGTAGTAGTAGGCAATATACATTCTACTGAAAAATAGTTATAGGCACAATGTCTTCAAATCAAACCGGACTTTTATTTTGACAGGTTGCCGTGAATACCTTTACAGTTCTGTGTATGTGATATGACGATATGATTTTACTCAAATCAAACGCTAAAATGCTCATGAAATTACTCTCAGAGCAGTTCTGGAGATGTTGTTCATGTGTTTACGTCCTCATTTAGTGAGACGGTAGACGCTGAAACCACCGCGAGTGTGTATGTAGTAAATGAAACCGCGCCATTCATTAACAGAGACACGCAGAACATGCAGGATTCATATTTAAATCGACTTTTGCGGCTTAATGTTTACAGATACTGGCTTAATATTTACAGATACTAGTCCATATCGTGATTTGATTTAAGTGTAATGACCTATTTTTGATTAATTCATTCAAAATGACACATTCCGTGACATTCTGCTTTAAACTGTGAATTCTATTTTTATGACTGGATAAAGACTACACTGCGTAATTTTCCCGCTATTTATGCGGCCACTTGCCTTTTGTGAACATAAAATATCTTACATACCACCACTGGTGAACGAGCCAGTGTAATGCAAATATATCTGAAAGGTCTTGCGAGGATATCGTCACGTTCTCACGAGACACATCGGATCTCGCGAGATCTTGTGCCACGAGATCTCGTCACACCCTAGTGTATGTGTTCAATAAGTAATTTGTTTTCTCCATGCACTATGTTGAACTTGCTCTAGAATAACTTTACAACATTTTTCCAGTGTGACTGTTTGAGGCCTCCAGTATTTTTTCTTTTTTACAGTGAGACACTGTCAGGAATTAACTCTTTAATTACTGGGCAATATTTGCCCCCTAGAATGCATTTTGGAATGGAGGGCATGTTACATTCTAACAATATAAAATACATACTGTGGATCACACTGAAAATACTTCAAAGTATTTGAAGTGAAATCTCAATATGAACAATAATGGCTGTTACCTAAAAAAATAACACCACATATAAATATAGCTGTAAATTATGCATGTAAAATGCTTGCATAATTAGTGAGGAAAACATAAAAAAGATATTAGTGTTTGTGTATGTTAGCTCTACATTCGACAACACTAACCTCTGAGATAACACATTTGTGATTTGACATATTTGAGATATATAGCATTTTTTACACCCATATTTTGAATGTTTTCACTTTCAGTGATATTTTCTCTGTGAGTCCTATAAATTCCGACCATGTTGTATTCTATTTTTATAATAAATTGCCTGGTTTTGTTTCAAACTTGACAATCTTTGTCATGGCCTTCAGACAAATGCATTTTATTTATAAAATTAAAACAAAAAAAAAAACTAAATTATTATGGAGTATACTACTGGTGTGTTGCCAACAATTTTCTATTAATTAAAATACTTAGAGAAAAAGATTGCATATTATTGGTTACTACTAAGATTTTTCTTGAGAAAAATTGTGTGAATAATCAATTGTGTGAATACCCAACCCGAGTATACCATATCATTATGCATATTCATATGACATGATGTCTATAATTAAAACATGTTATGAAATAAATATGTCATGAATTATTAATCACTCTCACATATAATTTCAGCATTCAAAACTCATTTACAAATGCATTCACTCATAAATATATCAAATCCAAAATAGTGATTATATTAATAAGGCATCACTGTTTGCTGATGTGCAACAATGCAAATTCCACACTGAGTTTATTCTTTAGTCACTGCTTAATCAACTAGGAGTGGATGAGAAGTTTGCCGTGGATGTTTTTGCAGAACATCATGAAACTTGCAAGGCCCAAGGCAGGGCGGACACACCAAACCTATTGAGGCATCATACAATGACTACTATTCCTGTAGAGCAAGCTGCCTCCAAAGGAGAAGCTTTCCAAGTTTCTCCTAAAGTCCTAGTCATTATCAAAGTAAACATGCCATGACATGTGGTTCAATTTGTTAAGCAAATAGGAGGCAAATAAGAACCTTGTCTATCCCATTTAACGGTCACATGACATCTTCAAACTATGCACATCTCACAAGCAGGACGGAAGGGGACAGACAGGGCGTGCCTCATTAGGACAATTGACCTGACTACATTTAATTGCATAAGTGATTGTGAAATGAAGGATTTTGTGCTAGATAATGCAAAATCATAACCTGATGATAGAAAGCAACACTGCGCCCAATCCCATGAACAGAATCTTAGTAACACAAGTTGATATCTGGAGCATGCAGAAGAGAGACGGATCGGGGTTGACAGTACAATGACATTTATGCACACTAAATAAATACCAGAAAAATCCACTACAACACACATTGTCATTGGATTAATGGTGTCAGATGAATGTGATAGTGCAAGATCCAGAGTGAGTGCACACAGCACGCACACTTGTTAGTTTATATCAGTCATTTTGCTATCAGACATTCAGTTTATAGCCCATGTTGGAGCTGCAAGATTAAACTCATTACATCCTATTAGTTGGTTATTAGAACTGTAAGGGAGGATGGGTGACTAATAAATGGAGAGAACGACGGGTTTTATGATTAAGATGACAGTCAAAATATAGTTTTTGTCTTTCTGCCAAAAAAATAATCTAATCGCAATAATTCATCTGTTGCTCGCATACTTCATTTATAAACGCAAGTACGCATTGGAAAGAACTTTAAAACTACTAACCTACTTCGACACTGATTAAAAGTCAAGTAGTGTACGCATAGGACTGTTCACAAAGTGCAAAAACAACACAACTTTAACTTGTTTTGGGATTATTATTGTAGAGAAGTTCGGCTCTGCAGTGTTTACTTACTAAACAGTTAGTTACATACATCGTCTTCCTCCTTAAATAGTCAGTAAAGTGGTTTACCTGTTGAAGATCACTTCCCGGGCTCTATTTCGACCGTTCCATTCTAGTTACTTGAAGACGCCAGTGTTTCAAACAACTGAACTCTGTCGCAACAACTCACAAGATGAGAAGGATTATTTCACCTGCAGCCTCATAGTAAATGTCACTCAAAGCACTGCAGCCGAGTGGGCGGAGCTAATAGAGCTCATCGCTATATAAACTTCTGCAAGTGTTACTGGACAGTTTATAATATTTTGATATAAGGTTTAATACAAATTAATAATAAATAAAAATGAAATTGAGCTTTTTATGTGGTGTCTGCTCATTAAGTGAGACAAATAAATATAAAATTCAGGATTGTGTGTAATACTGCTGAAATGAAACAACCATTTAAGAAGAGTATATATTTTTTATCAGAGGCCACTTGTTAAAATTGTTTTTATTGTTCATTTTCTCATCTCATATTCGTTTCCATCCATTGAACATAACAACCATTTTTGTCAGTTGTCTTTTTTTTTTTGAGATATGCAATTCAGTATTCTTAATTCAATATTCATGTTTCATCATCGTCTAGTCATTCATTGGTGTGTTATTGTTTTGTACTGGATGAATAGCCTAATTTGCTTGTCTAACATTAAAATCCAAAAGGTTGCAAATGTGAATCTTAATTATTCTAACCATGATCTTAATGATTCATTGACACAGTTCTGAAAGCCTCATATCGTGGTTTATCTTAAATCACTAATAACACAAAAGCTGTAAAAAGATCCATCTCATCTAGATTTTAAACGATCAGACATGAAAGATGAACAAAGAGCCATAAATAATGTTGGAGCAACATGAAAATATTATTGAGATACAGCTGATTTTGGAACATACTATGTGAAGTCTTTATTTATGTGCTCATTTGTTGGCTTATAGGGGAATTGTTCCTCTCTCCAGCCTCTGACAAATAGTTCCATCATGAACTCTGTGGTACAGAACATGCAAATGCATCCCCCAAAACATTTGTTTATGGCAACATTATGGCAACAGTTACACAAATGTCACACCGTGCTTCCAGAGGGACTGTTTCACTCTTTTTTTTAACACTACACATAAATGAGAAGAACAAAAATAAACCTGATTTAACTCAAATTTAACTTGACAGTGTTTGCATGAGATAAGATGGAAAGTTTTACTTGAACTGTTGTGTAAACATATTGTGGGTTCTTAACTTCGTAACAATAGAGTCATGATGTAGGGAGAAATTTTACCAAAATTAATTAATAATAGCTTGGAAATGCTAATGAGACGAGGCTTAAAATAGCCTAGCACGTTGCCTTTTGTGTAGATTTTGCTGATCGTATATAATAAGCATAGTAAATCATTTATATCAGGGTTATATACAACAAACTTTACAATAAAGACAACACTTTAAATCAAAGATTTTATTCAGACCTCGCATTTAAGACGCTTCACGGACAGTGTCACGTAAGGTATATAAATAAAGTCAGTTAATTAGTTAAAGAGTGTGCCATCTAGTGGCAAAATACAAAGCAACTGCTAAATTAAAGGTTTAGCTACAATATATAGTTTTCGTACATTAAAATAATACTAATTCATAGTGCGTTTCACTGAAAATTACATGGCTTCTCCAAGTTTCTTGACTCTCACGCTGTCATTGTTGACTGGATACTTCGAAGACCGCACTTGTTTGTTGAGCAGCATTCTTAGCATTCTGCTGTTACCTATTAATCTGCTCTATGTCAGGTGAAATTAAATGTTTCATTCAGTTTAGATGTTTACAAGACACGGGTGTTCCACAGACTGAACATACAATACTGTTCAAAACACTGAGTGAAACAAGCTTTCTTGAAGCAGATGAGTGTCTTTAGCCTACAATCACAGCTCTATGCACAGCAAAATTATTATAATGCTAATAAAATAATAAGTAAAAGACTTAACTACTGAAGTGTTTTGGATAATTTACCGTCTAACTCCTAAATTCTAAAACTGCACTTTGAGAAACGCATATCTTTAATCAACCAACAAGAAGAGCAGTTCATTTTTGTTCAAACAGGCCTACAATGTAAAAAACAAATCGTTTGTGGATCAAATCTGTCCTGTCTGAAATCAGAAGAGGCATCTCTTTGGGTGATCTACCAACTTACCACATGGACAGACATATCACAAGCAAATCATATCACATATTTTAATTATTTACTTATAAAGTAAAAAAGTTAGTTTTTTTTTTTGCATCATAATTTAATTTTTCATTACCATTTACAAACCTCTCTGTGAATCTTAGCATTAAAGTGCCATTTTTCTAAACAACCAAGTTATCTTTACATTTAACTATGGTTCTCACAAACTCACCAAACTTCCAAGCAGGCCTCAAGATGGCATTACATGATTATTTTTGTCACATCCGGGACAAAGAGGCAAACAGACAGGTTAACGAAGTCGGGGAGTTTATTAAAAGGAATTTAGGAGTAGCTTCCAACAGAAAAGAATCAAACGTAGGAATTAATGGAAGCATAGAACACAGTCTTATCTGGGGTCGGCACTTTGGTCCTCCGGCCGAGAACTGAGGAATCCGAGGCTTGACAGGCAGATCGGGAGGCGAGGAACCCATACAGAGCAGCTGGTAACCTTGAGACCAGCCGACGAGTGACTGAGGTGAGTGTGTATTTGACTGGTGTGGTAAGTGGGTGCAGGTGTCCGTGATCAGTAATCAGGTGATTGTGAGCGGGTGTAGGAGGCTGATTCGGCTGATGAGGCAGGTGGCGGTTAGGTGCTGGGAGATGCGAACCGCCTTTTGGAGGAAGCTACGGTGTCATCGTAGATGGCCATCTGTTGGCATAAGCACGGGTTGAGGCCTCGGAGGAAAACCGAGAGCAGGGCGGCCTCGTTCCAGCCGCTGCTGGCGGCGAGAGTGCGGAAGCGCAGCACATACCCGTGGATGGATAACTCGGCTTGCCGCAGTTGAAAGAGCTCCTCATGGGCTGATTCGGCTGGTGAGGCAGGTGTTTCCATGACAATTTTATTATATTTCTTATTTTTATTCAAATTTTGTCTTTGAAGAACCATTCACAGAAAACTATGTGGAAGACTAATTTTAAAAGTGCTATTTCTTGACCTTGAAATGTCATGTAAATTAATTATATATCTCCAAGGGCATTTTTATAATGAACAAACATTTTTATACAGTTATGCCAAGCTCTAAAAGATACTGGGTAGAAATTATTTTTGTAAATATTCGTTAGCCTTCTTATCCAGTAAATCACAAACAGCTTGAAAAGTCATGGGGCTTTTGATTATTGTTGAGAAAAAATTGGGGCCTTGGAGCCAAAAATGCTGAGAACCACTGATTTACACTGTTCATGGATATAAAATGTAACCATTGAAGTTTGCATGAAATCTTATAATTATGCACTGTTAAATTAAAATATTCTTGTGAAAGCTGTGTCATTATTACAAATAGTTATTATTACAAATAGTCACAGTATAGATTCCTTGCTATGCTCAAGGAAAATCACACTGAATGGTTAAAAGCGGTTGAAACATGTATCAGCGAGTCAATGTTAATATTTTCATATAGCTAAAAATAGAGTTTTGCCATTAAAGCATTACAAAATGTGATATTTTTTCTTTCTCCTTAAACGACGAGGCTGTCCTTGGTGAATCCGAATGATGAATGCTGAAAGCACATTCAGGAGGCAAAACCATTACAGCTTTCCAAATATCAAGGGATTATATGGTAATCATATTTGTTCTGATCGTAACTTAAAAATAATAAATTGTTTTCAAAAATTATCCATTACTGAGAGCCTAATGGATCCCAGGCTCTAAACGAGTCCATCAATTTCCTTAGAAGTTGGTAAATCAATGAACATCAGCCTCGATGCAACATCTCTGATCGGTTAAGCCTCTTTCTGGTTAACTTGGACTCTTTCATTCTCAAGCACTGTTTGTCAAATATAAATTATTAATTTAATCAAAGCTAATGACTCATCTGATGTATTGATTAACTTGGACACAACCACGGGCAAAATAAATTGATGTACACCCTGGCACGTGGCTGTGCTCTGTGAATATCTGATTAGGCCCAATGCAAATTTAGGTAATGCTAATCACAGAACTGAAAAGGCGCCTGTCAATAGGGAGGTCTTATGAAGTTTCTGAAAGCAGTGTTCATCTTCAGTGTCTCATTTTCATTTTCATCTGCCAGCGCTGCTCAGTCAAGTCCATTAATAACAGCGGTTTGACCAAGAATCCATTTCCGTGCCCAACTGCTGAGCAAAAGTAACAATGAGCCTGAAAATGGTAACAAATGGTCTAGTTATCAACGGTAGTGGAAAGCATTGTGTTTGCCTTCTTGTGCAAAAATGAGACTGCTTGAGTGAAAGGGAGGGATGAGCCGTGTGCTCATTAGAGTCATATATGAAAGATTCACAGAAACGTAACCTGAAGGAAGAGATTGGCGTTGGCAAATATGTCATTGTAGGCTTGCCATATTTTTTTAACTTCCACCATTGCTGTAAAGTTGTAGTGGATATGACAATGCTATTGTGTTGAAGCCATGGCCTGACGACCAAAGTGTTGTCAAGGCAACATAACTTACATACAGTAAATAGTTTATTCTTCAAGGACACCTTGATAGATTTTTTTTTCAGAATTCTTTGATGAACATAAAATTCAAAAGAACAGAATTTATTTGAAATACAAATATTTTGAACATTATAAATGCCTATACTGTCAGTTTTCAGAGAAATATATTTAGATTCGAAAATGATTTCAAATTAAAATAATACTTAAAATAATTACAATATTTCTTAATTATACACGGTATATGGTGTATGTA
>NW_015547688.1:2714889-2737295 GCF_001515605.1 Sinocyclocheilus anshuiensis
AATGCCAGTAGATGTATAAGAGGGCCCACTTTGATTAAAATGCACTCAAATCAAGATTATTCTTAATGAAAAATATTTCTGCTAATAACCTCATATTTCTGAATTTTGCACATTGATTGCATTTAACTGTGGTGGTATTTTACAGTTTAAGGGGTCATTTAGTCATTAAGGTGTGCATTCCTGGGTCTATAATCTATATGCTTTTTTATTTGATTGTTTTTTAATACCAGCTAGCATTAAATGGATGTCTTTGACCATATACAGTATATATATATATATATATATATATACTGTATATGGTCAAAGACATCCATTTAATGCTAGCTGGTATTAAAAAACAATCAAATAAAAAAGCATATAGATTATAGACCCAGGAATGCACACCTTAATGACTAAATGACCCCTTAAACTGTAAAATACCACCACAGTTAAATGCAATCAATGTGCAAAATTCAGAAATATGAGGTTATTAGCAGAAATATTTTTCATTAAGAATAATCTTGATTTGAGTGCATTTTAATCAAAGTGGGCCCTCTTATACATCTACTGGTATTTAGTGCACTAGACCAGATTGAGAGAGCTATGAGAAGGTCATGTCCTTCACTTCTAATGTGATTTTAGTCTCACAAAAGGCAGACATGTCCTCATCCCATTCATTGTTATAATCTACTCACACAATGTGCGGGTAAAGGCAGCCCGTTCTCTATTATCACATTACTTAAATACAATTGATTTATCAAACGAGGGGATATGAAACTTAAGCGGGATGTTATTCTGAAGAACAGAGGAAAGATGAATCATCATCTTTGCTTTTGAAGCCATTCACTCATGTTTAAGCTGCTCATTTGTATCCATACAAACCGGCCCACTATTATTTGAATCAAAGACATGGCTGATTATCAGCGAAATCAATATTAATACATCAATTTAAGATGAGGGCACAGACGCATACCATCTCTAAAGGCTCTAAAGTAAACCAAGAAAATGTGACAGACTGTCATTGTGCATTTTACGCTCCATATGGCTGACATGATGGAATGCAAAACCTAAATAGGCCTTGTTTTTCCTCATTCGAACCATTTTTAAACTTCAGTGTAAAAATGCTCAGAATTCCTGATTTTACAGGTTCTTCTGTAATGATAAAATACATCACCAGTTAATGTGAATATTCTATTTTTGGTGACATTCTAAAACGCTTAATGTGAAAAATGTTTAACGTGAATGTGTTAAGACAGTGTTTTTAAAAGACCAAACTCTGTAAACACGTTATTAATAAATCACACTATGTTCAGACAAGCAGATGAGCCCAGAATACGAACACAATGCATTTAATAACACGTTAAGCTTTTTCCTCCCATAGAAAACCGTTATAAGGAAAACACCAACGTGGATGTATTAAATGAGCTCTGCTTGTCTGTACATAGTATGTTTTATTAATAATGTGTTTACTGAGTTTGATCTTTTAAAATACTGTCTTAACACATTAAGCCACATTAAGCGTTTTCCTTATAACGTTTTTCTATGGACAACGCTTAACGTGTAATTAAACGCGTTGTGTTCGTATTTTGGGCTCATATGCTTGTCTGTGCATACAAAAAGTTGAGAAAACTCAAAAATCTCCTACAAAAACTAGTTGAGAAAACTCAAAAATCTCCTCAAGATTTTTCTCAACTGTTCTCAGATGTTCTCTTTTATTCTGGATGGCAAGGGCAGTGACTGTAACATCGAGCGTATTTTGCAGTATTAAACACGTATTTATACCGATTTCATCAGGCTCCGAAAATTCTTCAAAAAGAACACAAAGAATGGCCTTCTCAGCTGCCATAGTTGCAACTCTTGCGTCATCAGAACAGGGTGTTCAACGAACCACCGTTTCCGTTTAAAGAACGTTTTGCAATAGGCTTGTTTGAGATGCGCCTCGCCTCACCTGAAATGAAGGCGAGAGTAGGCGGCTGCAGTGAGGGGAGTAGTGAAATAAGCGCAGTCAAGACGGACATTTCTGACCTCTTGAAGTGAACAAATACCAACGAGATTATCAGGCAGACAGACATCACGTTATTCTCACTCGTGTACTGTGCTGCTGATTAACATGATACAAGGTACGTTCCAAACGGGATATATCGCCCTCCGAAGGGCACTTCGGAGTGAAAACAATCATGGCCGCCATATTGAAGGGTCGTTCCAAACCGAAGTGCTCAAAACTGGCCACTTGGGCCCTTCGGAATTTAGGATTTCGAAGGGTACAACTGATGGACACTTCGGGCTCCCATGATCCTTTGCGCAGATTCTTTGCATGATGACGGCGCCTCCGTGTGGGCACGTGATGATGACGCAGAAGGGCACTTTCAAGAAACAGTTGTTTGGTCGCCTACACCCTTCAACCCTTCGAAGCTCTCACTCCGGAGGGAAAACCCTTTGAAGGGATTAGGGCATAGGGATGAGCCCTTCCGAATGGAACGCAGGGATAATTTCAGTTCTGTTGCCTTTATATAAAAATAAATAAGATGAACAAGACACTCAAAGTGCTTGCTATTTAATTCCATACGAAAGGCGTATTTATCATTCATTTTTACTTTAATACAAACATGTATTTTAGATTTTTATAGAAATATGACAAGTTGACAACAATCACATATCTCACACAGAGATCGCAGTCGTAGTGTTTGGGAACATTCATGCAAAATTTAAATACATAATCACATGAAATCAGATAAAAAATAAAACATTTTAGAAGAGAACGCAGCATCACAGTTGCCTGAACCAATGAGCATTAAGCTGTGTCGTCAGTCAGTCGTTTCCCATCATGCTTTTGATCAGTGCAGTCGGTGGAGAGCAATGCCTTGTCCAAATACACACACTTGTGGTCTTTGCACCTGACCACTTGACTACTTATGTGACGTATTTCCTGTATTTGGCCCAAGTGTTCAAGTGAGCATGAAGACAGTGTTTACAGAGTTTTATTATTATTTTCAATACTTTGCATTTTGAAATCAACTTCTAAATGCCTGTTCAGTAGTCCCTATAGATGACACAATTTAATTAAGTGATAAAAAGCAGTTGCAAATGTTGTACAAAAATAAATATACTAATCTTTGCAGCAATAAAATGTGTAGCACTTTGTTTTACCACCAAATTATATGTAATATCTTATTATTATTAATATTTAACTTACATTGGAAAGGTTTCCTTGACCTCTGCACGATCTTGGCAAAAAGTCTCACGATTTATTTCCAGAACATGATGCATGATGGGATACACTAACCCTCGAATACCGCTCCGGAGCGGTATTCGAGATAGTGTGGGATTAGTGTGCGTTAAGGGCACTGCGCTTTGGTATTTTTAAGACCTGGGACAGTCTTGCGCACTTACTTCCTGTCGCGCGCACGCACTCTCAAGTGGCCAAGACTGCAAGTGTGGGTAGTTGGACAAGGGGCAACTGCGCTCCACTGCACAATCCGACACAGCCGCCTCACCGTTCGCGAGAGTTTTTTGGCACACGTCAGCATGACATCAGAGCAAGTCGGACGTAACTCGGACACTTTTCTAACCGGCATGCATCTCGCGGTGATCGGTTCTGCGCAGATTTTGCTAATCTCAAACAAGCCTATTGTTTTCATTGCATTACATGGAGGAAGTAAGCTTGGCTTTGTTGATTGACTCCTAATTTTAATATTAATTACAATATACAGAAATTATAATCTTTTACTAACAATTAAGGGGTGATTAAGGTGAATTAAGGTGTTTTGTGATGATCGAGTCATTATATACACTGAACAAAATTATAAACGCAACACTTTTGTTTTTGCCCCCATTTTTCATGAGCTGAACTCAAAGATCTAAGACTTTTTCTATGTACACAAAAGGCCTATTTCTCTCAAATATTGTTCACAAATCTGTCTAAATCTGTGTTAGTGAGCACTTCTCGGCTGGTGTGGTTACACGTGGTCTGTGGTTGTGAGGCCGGTTGGATGTACTGCCTAATTCTCTGAAACGCCTTTGGAGACTGCTTATGGTAGAGAAATGAACATTCAATTCATGGGCAACAGCTCTGGTGGACATTCCTGCAGTCAGCATGCCAATTGCACACTCCCTCAAAACTTGCGACATCTGTGGCATTGTGCTGTGTGATAAAACTGCACATTTTAGAGTGGCCTTTTATTGTGGCCAGCCTAAGGCACACCTGTGCAATAATCATGCTGTCTAATCAGCATCTTGATATGCCACACCTGTGAGGTGGATGGATTATCTCGGCAAAGGAGAAGTGCTCACTAACACAGATTTAGACAGATTTGTGAACAATATTTGAGAGAAATAGGCCTTTTGTGTACATAGAAAAAGTCTTAGATCTTTGAGTTCAGCTCATGAAAAATGGGGGCAAAAACAAAAGTGTTGCGTTTATAATTTTGTTCAGTGTATAATAGCTTATATTACATAAATTATATATGTGCAGTATTTAACATATTATGCATGCAATTGGTTTCCATTCAGTTGTAATAAAATGTAGAACTAAGCAGTAAAAATCACTGTAAAAGTAAAGAAACTAAACCGAAGCACACTGAGATGCTATTAAAGCTCAGTGTTGTGTTTCTGTGATCAAATGTGGCTCAAAGCATGTCCCTTGAGTAAGAAGGAGCCCTGCTTTAATAGACCCGATGCTGACGAATGCAGTGAAACCACTACACCGTGCAACAAGGGTCAGGAAATTCATCGCTCAGAAGCAGGCCAGTGAAAATTGAGCACACTTCGGATATCAAAAAACTCACACACCTGTAACAAGATCAGACGGCATTGTCAAGAACTTTATCACCTAGTGAAAAGGAACAGATAATTTTACAACTGCACTAAAACATGGACAAGAGCAGAAGTTCACATTTATTATTCACATGCTGAAATAACAATGAGAGCATTTATGAATAGGGAATATTTGCATTCAGCCGCAGCAGATGAAGGCATATAGTTTTCATGAGCTGAAGCGAGGAATTTCCAAGTCTCAAAGTTAATAATAGTGCTATACAAAGGCTTAAAATTATTAGTCAAAGCTATGCATTAATGCAAGTTTATCAAGCACTGCAAAATTGTCTATTTAGGCCATGTTTCATATACTCCATAACTCCATAAAAGCATCATAAATCGCATTTGCGCATATAAAATTAAAAAGTGTGCATTTAACTTGGTGCTGAATATGAAGAAGCACATATGGAGTTTGAGAGCTTTGATGAAGGCAAAAGTTCTAAGTGAATAGGAATTCAATTTTAATCATGTTCTGACCTCAGAAAATGTAATATAGTCCATTTTATGGTCCTTTTGGACAAGCCCTGGTGACTGTATGTTTTCATTATATAGAAAAGACCTTGTTTTCCATGAAAGAAAATAAGTCATAAAGGTTTGTAATGACACAGGGGTGAGTATATGACGGCAAAATCTTCATTTTTTTCACTCTGCAAAGCAAACACTTGTGAACGAAGTGGCATGTTTCAAATAAACAATTGACAGTGAAGAAGGCATGATATGCTTCCAACTTTATGCCAAATTCTGTGGTTGCCACAATAAACCCTGATCCACGACACTCCGACTTGACCTTTAATTTCACCTCAGGAAAAGGATTGTGTGTCGTAACAAAGCCATCAGCCACAAGCGCTGAACTCTACAGGGGTTCTCTGCGTTCATTTCCCCTCATCTTCACCCTGCATCAGAAAGACTTCACTGATGGTCTATCATATCACATTTTTTTAGTGCTCACAACCGAACCAAGTAGAAGTGTGTACTGTAATTTCAGCAGGGAAAGCAGCTCATTTTTCCTGGCATGAGAAATTATTTGTGCAGCTAAACAGTGCATCATTTTCCAATTTGGATTGAAATCAAGCGTGTTTTCCCCATATAAACATATTTAATTTGAATCAAAGTGAATATGTTATGATCTAATTATATTGTGTTTCTCATGCACCAAGGGACATAATCCGTCATCAGGAATATTATTAATGCAATGTTTATTCAATAATTTGTAACTTTGATGGTCTTTTCAACGTAATATTTAGCAAACTGATTTAGTTGCTGATTTTGGGTAGGATGACCTAAAAATAGTTTCTGCTTCTTGGGTGTCTTTGCCTCTTCCATTTATATGATATGAACTCACACATGATTCCTAATGATCAATACTGAGCAAACTAGCATCCCCTTAAGACCTGTATTTACAGCAATAATTAATTAATGTGGAGAATGACTATTACAGTGTTGAAATAGACTCCAGCATGATGATACTCTTGGTACAGAGCCCAGTCACAAAAAAAATGACCAGATCATTACTGCCAAATACTAACCATCTTGCCCCATGCCTACTGAAATGGTTGTAATAATGTAATTTGTGCAAATAGCCAACCTGGTTGGCAAAGGCTGTTAACTTTACGACAAATAGCATACTCCTTCTATTAACTCTTTGAGGGTGTGATCATGTGCTTCTAGCCATGAAGGTGTCATTTACAGCCCAGGTAATTGGATCAAAAATAACAATTATCCATCCGAGTACCTAGTAAAAGGTTTTCAAAGAGATTTCAAATAGCATATATTCCTGCCATTTATATGAATGGGAATACAAATGCATGCCCTTGTGAAAAAGAAGTGTGCTTGTATTTAATGTGCACTTGTAGTAAAATTCAAAACATTAAAAAATTGTAGCGTTAATGTTAAATATATGTTTTATGTTTTTTTTTACTTTTAAAGCTGTACTTGATAATAATGTAGTATGAATTCAATTTTAAAAAGGTGTATTTGTAAGAAACTAATTAATCATTATGGCGTTTTAACTTGAAATCACCCCTCCTAACCCATAAAAAATGCTTCGTCCAGAGAAAAAGGCCTCTCACATCAAAATGCACCAACATATTTGTTCAGAACTGTTTTGGACTGTTTTCACTTATAAATATATTTCCCTCTTGATTCATGCAAGACTATTTTTTCACTGAAGAAAGCAATATTATGCATCGAGGACTGTATAGCCAGAAGCAACATTTTGAAGTGAAAAATGTCTTAGTGATTGATTTATTTAAAAACATGCGGCTTTTCACTTCACAAGACATTAATTGATGGACTGGAGACGTGTGGATTACTTGTGGATTATTGTGATGTTTTAATCAGCAGTTATGACTCTCGTTCTGACGGCACCCATTCACTGCAGAGGATCCATTGGTGAGCAAGTGTTGTAATGGTAAATACTCTAAATTGTTATGATGAAGAAACAAACTCATCTACATCTTGGATAGCCTGAGGGTGAGTACATTTTCAGCACATTTTTATTTTTGGGTGAACAATTAATTTAACATGCAATTAAGTAAACATCACATTCATTTCACACTTAAGTATATATTATTTCCTTAATAAGTAGCCTACTCTTTTTAAAAGTATATTCTAAAGTGTACTTCTTTTTCACAATGGTAGCTTTTTCTAGACCTCCCTAGACAAATACAGCATGCAACATAAGCATAGTCTTTTACCTGTTCATCTGTGGAATGTAAATCTGCACTGATTATCTTATAATTAAAGTAATATTCCTCATCACTCAAGTTAACGAAATTGCCATCTCTTCTGACATTTTTAACTGTTTCTCTAAGGCACTGAAACTAAAAACAGCCTGTGAAAATTTCTGTGCCTGTGCAAAGTGTATGAATATTTAATGAAACCGGCATTTTTTAGTTTATAATTGATTGTGTGATGCTAAACAACCAGCAGTAACATTCCATAGTGTATCTTTGGCACCTCAGTATAGGGTCAGCACTATATTTTGGAGCAAGATTTCATAACCTAGGGCCAGTAGTAGTGCTTTTGAAACACAAAAATAGAAAAGTTTGAAATATTGCTCATAACCGAGGATTAAACCTGTGATTACTGCACATGAATTTTGATCATCATAAACATATTTTTATATTTGAACTAGTCTGCCTTCTGTTTTACAGTATGTGGTGGAAGAAATAGGACAGCGTGTCAGATTCATTGTTCATGCATTTCATGTTTGAAGGACTGAACTTGTACACAATAACACTATAAAGACTGGCATGGTGAAGTGACAGCAGCGGACACATATTTCCTGCTGCAATTTCAGGTCAAATGTTATTTGGGGGCATGCTTTGCTGAATTAATTACATTTTCAAGTGCCTTCCCTGATAACTCCTAAACCCCACAGCATACTGAAATGTGCAGCTGATAAATTTTATCAGAGGTAAATGAAACTATCAGGGTGACTTCTATGCGTCCCGGCGGCAACATTCAGGTCACTCAGACTCGTGCTCATCAAACGCGTACCTGCTTCCACAGAGCCTGTGAAGTGGGCTGCCAGCCTGTTGCCCCCTGTGATTGGTTCATGGCCTTTGTTGAAGCAGCAGTTCATGTCTAATCATACAGGGAGATTGTGCATGGATTGGAATGGGCGGATTCATTTTATCATAGCGAGACATCCTGTGTGACCTCCGTTAGGGCGGTGAGGCATAACAAGACTACACAGCTGAGTAAACCAACAAGATTTTTTTTCCAGTGCTTGTTCACTTATTCGTAACTGAAAATAAGTTCAAAGGGGTCCCTAGGAGCCTTCAATGAATGAAGTTGAATTTAAATGTCCGCTTTTTCAGAATGTATTCATAAGGGACCAGCAGATAAAAGGAAAAGCCAAGCAATCAGTAAACACTAATAGACTGCAACTTTATCAGAGAAGAGAGCTAATAAATATACAAAGAAATGAAGAAACACATCAGAACTGACTAGCTCGCTAACACTACTCCTACAAATCAGACTAGTGCATAACACTATATTTGAGTATTTCTTCAGCTATGGACACTTTTGGCCCTGCGGGAGAATTTAACTTTTTACATTCTCATGAATTTATTAGTTCACTAGCAATGTCCAGCAGTGGACACTCACACATGCATCCATTTCCCCCCTAAAATGTTATGAACATCACCACCAAAGTGTAATTTCCATCACATTCTGCTTTATGTATTGTGTAATAACATTTTAAGGCAGAAATTAGATTTGACATGTTTGGAATAAAAGGTCAGACACCTTTTTTCTTGCTAAAGGTCATTTCATAGCTAGCATTTCATGTATCCTATTGTAACAATAATCCAAAAAAAATTGCATAGAAACAATTTACTCAGAAATTTACAAATAACCAGCAAGTAACAGTCATTAAACATGACTTTAAAAAAAAAAAAGTCATTAAAAATTTTTAATAAATTTTTCTTCTTCAAACAATCTGTTTTATTTACATATATTTTTTTAGTGTAGATAAAGACAATTAAATTATATAATTTCACAAAATCACAGTTTTATATATAAATGAAAATCAATATTTTATATTTTTTTAATTGTGTTTAAGACAAAAGTGCATGAGATGACAAAGACAAAAATCCATATTTCATGTATTATTTTCATTGTGTGTGTTATAAAGTTATTATTCTTGAACAGTTAATAAAAAATGATGTGCCATAAATTGTTTATATTATGATTATTAAATGGTTTATTTCATTCTTTGTACAGATAATCAGTTTAAATGCAATAGTGTTGTTATGATGCAGTTTAATATTTTACGACTGATAAAAAAAAATCTATAAAAAGCATTTGAAAAGCAGCAACATAAATAATGAAGGCATAATTAAAATGTCCAAGTGTTTTAATGTTGCCTGCCTTCATATAACAACAAGGGGGGAAAAAACATTAAAATCTGTTCATTTAAAAAACTGAACACCCCAAGGACATAAATACCTCAGAAACATAAAAGAAGCTGTAATTTAAGAAAGAAAAAACCTCCATCAGAGTCAGAGAACACCCTGTTCTCCGCAAGGCTCTCCATTCCGATGATTGTACAGGCAATTCCTTCACTGTGCCAAAGGGGGCAGTGTGGTGCTGTGCTTCAGTCCGCGCTGAACCGCAGTGGCTCATTAGGCACTATCACAGGTTAGCTAAAGGGCGCCAAGATTTATGTGAAGATCACATTTGATAGCAGACGTTGCATATAAAGTGTCTCCATGTTACTTTTTTGCTTAAATGTAGAGTAGCCTATTGCATCTTATAGATAGTGTTTGTCACTTTTTGTATCTGCCTATATAACTTCTATGCTTAATTTGGTTAAAGATGCTTACAGACTCAGTTTCTGCATCTGGTTCACCATCAGCACAAGCCTTTATTGATATAGCATTTTATGGCACGACAGTCTGCTGTACTCACTCCCACACATACAGTGCATGCTGTACACTACAACTTGATGATAACACACCAAACAGCACCCACACGTTTAAACCGCACTATATGTTCGGTGCCATCTAGACTCAGTCAGACAGTAATAATCGCCTCAGTTTTTCAGGGTCATTCATATAAGGTGTCAAATGCACCCACACACATTTGCATAAAGTAATTATTCAATAACCAATATGTGTTAGCCACGCTATGCAGAAGTTTGTACTACCATCCAGATGCTAGTGCTGGTGCTGTAGCTCGCAGCAGTGTCTTCCTCTCTTGCAGGATGAAGGATTTTCTGCATCTGCTTGGTCTGTTATGAGCCACACTGAGTGTTGGCAAGGAGACAGTCAGTCAGACCTCATAATGAGTAATAGAGGCTGGTTATCAAAGCAACAGACGAATGCAAGACTTGTTTAGAGTTCCTAGTCTGCTTCAAACAAAGCAGATACAACAAAGCATTGCAATTTTTGGTTGCCTGAAAGATTGCTCCCATAGGACATCATTCTTGCATGATGATTGTGTGACAAAATAAGAAAATATGCACAAACCCTTTTAGCTTAAGGCAGTGCAAGGCACATCATTTACTCAAAAAACTGATACTTTTCCTCTTAAAGGGATAGCTCACTAAAAATGACAAATCTGTCATCATTTATTCCAACTCATGTTGTTCCAAACCTGTATGAATTTATTTAATATGTCAAATATAAAAAGACCATGTTGCAGAATATGCAGTCATATGGATTTGGAACAACATATACATGTTTTTTTGGTTCAAATTCATATGACTTACTCTCTTCAGTTTGGAAGACAGTGAATGGTGACCAAAGATGATAAAAAACAAACAAACAAATATAATCTAAGCGTGGAAATATGACAATATACAATATGACTAATGCGATTTACTAAAGTCTTTTAAAGCGTATATATACATACATATGGGTATATAATTACATGTATATACATATATAATTATATATGTATAAATAATATATATTTTTAAGCATCTGTCATTTCCATAAAATTATTCTGTCATGATTTATTCACCCAAATCATTCTAACCTGTAAGAATTTGATCTCTTACGTCCTATATGAGAAAAAGAAGCTCAGGAGAATGTCCAAGCTGTTACATTTATGTATTTATTTATCAAGAACTTATATAAAAAAATTTAATGTTGCCCTTTTTTATACAATGACAATGAAAGGTGACCAAAAAGTGGGGGAAAAAATGACCAAAAAACATAATTTATTATGTCAATATGACTAATCTGATATAAGCTGCTTTAAAAGACTATATATACAGTATATCGGATTACTCATATTGACAAATTAAATTATGTCTTATGGTCGCATTCACAATCCACACATGGTATGGAAAAAGGCAGCATGAACTTTTTTCAAACCATTGCCTTTGATGTTCCACAGAAGAAAGTCAGTCATATGGGTTTGGAACAACATGAGGATGAGTAAATGCATACTGAATTTTCATTTTTGGTGAACTCTCCATTGTGCCTGAGGCACTTGAAGAACCAATCAAAAATGTCACTTGCACATTTTAAGCAGAAACAGATAAATATGCTGTGGAATCTATCCAGAGAGCCTATCTTTCTTCCAGCAGAGGAGAACATTTATTGCCATGACGATAAGTCATTTATCATCCCGAAAAAAGAAGAAGATACATTTGCACAGATATTCAGTAGGGGCATTGATCTGTATCTGACAGGGGGCTGAGGTACTTCACTTGAGGATCATGACTTCTTAAGCCGGGCAATGTATTATCTCATGTTTCCGACCCCCCAGCATGGCAACAACAAGCCCCATGGCCACACTTGCATGGGTTGACATCTCCTTTTCATCTGATTGCACGCTCCTTGTGGTCCTGCCTTAGATAAGAAAAAGAAATGATTTATTGGACGCCAGTGAAGAAAGGTAGCCCAGTTTGCTCCGAGTCAAAGCCCTGCTCATTGAGATATAGCCATGAACGTGGCCAGCAGGGGATGGGCTGTGACAGGCTTGAGGAAACGTGGGATTCGAGTGTTCTCGAGGCCACACAAGCATAGAAGTAACCCATTTTCAACATATGAGACGGGCTGTTCTCAGACAAACAGTTTACACTAACTATTTATTGACAGGAAACAGGACCTGGATCTGAAAGGCATGAAATAAACAGGCCCTGCTGTTGCTGGCTTTGTCTCAACGCTGTTTGCCACGCAGACAGGGCTCTGAAATAAACAGATGCGGAGGCATTTTACGCTGAGCAGCTCGCCATATGCATCATCTCTTATCAGAAACACGAAAAGCTGAGCACGAACACAACGTGCACCTTCAGTCGGGCGCAGCGACTAACACGCAATAATCGTGTCGGCTGTCTAAAAACCATCACGGGCCTCTTTGATTATGAAAAATCTCTCAAGCTGATGAATCACATGGATCACGGCGGTGAGGTGATAAATAACCCAGACATCATGTGACTCAACAGCCTTATCAAACATCCTCTCGACTTTGACAGTTACAACTCAGGTAAACACTGAGAGCTTCATTTACAAGAATGCATTGACATAAACGCTCTTGCTCAAATTTGTTAACATTGAAGAGATGAAAGGACTGCTTGTTTGGTATTTGTATTGCATTAATAGAACATAATCTGCATTCATGAAACCGATTGATTCCTGCTGTGATGACAAAGGCATTTTCTTAGCTATTTGGTTCTCCTGTTCTTTCTTTCTCTCATAAATATCAGTTGCAGAATGAATTATTAGACTGGCCTGAGCAATTAAAGACCGCAGGTAGCGTCTAGACTCAATGAGACATTCAGGTGGATTATATGTGGCATTTAAAGTCTTAATTACAAAGCATCAAGCTAAAGGTTTGGGTTTCTAAAGCTGAAGGGTTTTGTGACAATGTAACTAAGTATTATGATATTAAGCACCAAACTGAACACTGCACTGTACATGTTCTCTATAAGGTGTTTTTTTCAGTATGCTGATGTGTGTTTTCCTTTTGAAAATCTAAAATAGGTAGTCTAAACACCTCACTTTAACTTTTTTATCAGTTGTGTGTACACTCTTAAAAATAAAAGTTCCATAAGGTGCTGTTTTTTTTAGCCATAGAAGAACCATTCTGGGCTCTCCAAAGAACCGTTTTCTTAGTGTGAAATATATTTTAATAATCTAAAGAACAATTTTCCACTATATTTGAAGGCTCCATGGCTGTTAAAAGTGAATAAAGAGCCTTTATTTTTAAGGGAACAAAAGCGTGGTTTACACCAAAGTTCAATACTTATAGGGTTAGAAGTTTGATTAAATCCCTACAATTTCCTACTGTTCATAAAGTGGAACATATGAACTCTGCTCAAACTATTTAATGGAATCATTCACTTGGAAAGACAAGCAACTTTGTGCCCTTTCGGGTCAATTTTCTTGTTTCTGACATCAAGGCTAAACCAAGCTATTTATCTCTGTAGAACAGAAAGCTGATTCACACATATTTACATAGCCTGAGTTGTGTTAATTAACATAAACAACCGGGAAGTGTGTGAGATGATTTGATCTGATGACAGAGGACAGAAGAACAAAAACTCTGTGAATGAGAGAGGTGAGTTGTAAGGACTCAAGCCAAAAATTGTCCATATTTAATGTATGACCTTTCATTTTACTGTGTTGCATATAACTTAAGTTTAAATGACACTACAATAAAGTCCTTAAAAATTATAATCATTGTGTCTGCTGAAATAAGAAGCTACTTTAAAACAACAATAAGTAGGCCTAATTAATGTGAGATCTTTACTTAAGAGCAAGTATTCATAATATTCTAATTTTGTGAAGGCAAAATGATTAGGCTACACGTTATAATAGCCTACTCAAAACTCAGTTACCTATTAGCTACTTTCCAGAGTGATTTCTAGACCTGAAGTCATATTTAAAAATGTTGTTTGTGAAACCTATTCATTCATTCTGTTATCTAGTTAGCTTACTAGACATACAGCTTATACAGTATTTGTAGTTATATTTTGTTTTCTGATTTGTTTTAATAAGAGTACATTTTATATGTAAGCCTATAGTTTTTGATATGCAATGACACCTGGGTCAACACTTTCTAATTCTTGAGGCTCAATCTGTTGAGGCTTGTCACTTGCCAGCCATAACGTGGCTATAGCTATGACTTTTACAAGTTATTTTAGTTTCCATTTCTTCGTAAATACGTGTGAAGAATCTGTAATAAATAACGACAACAATTATATTTTGACATAACTTTCACTAGCCTACTGATTTGGTGCTCAAGCGACCGTTGCTGTGGTTACCTCAGGCGAACGCACGCGATTGTTTTTGCAAACGTCTGACTGGAAGCACTATGCTTATTAGTTTACTGAAAAGTCGTTTAAAGCGCTACAGAAATGTGCCTTTTGTAATATTTATAATTAAATGTAGTCTATAGTCTACTCGTAACGACCCCCACTCACAACAATTTGTTTAATATCCTCTTAAGGCATTTTCCCGATACGACCTCCGTATAATTCTGACCCGTAATATATAAACAAACACACAGCACTGCTGCAGTACTTGAATCTCTCTGAAGGACTGTATAAAGTATTGCCTCCAGCAGCGGCAGCCAATGAGTCTTTAGCGGGGCGGAGGTGAGTGAGAGAGAGACTGCAGCTCTCAATGGAAGTTGCTGTAAGTGCGCTGGACCTGTACTACACTACATGATTTCACTCGCTTCAGTTTGCTGTGAGCCGGAGCAACGAACAGCCGCTTGTTGCTTTAGCTGCTCAAAAGTACGCTGGGATACCTTGCGATATCTATTTACCGATTCGCTTTTATAATCATATTCGCTGCGACGTTTCATCAGGCACTGCCGGTGAATTTAAGAGAGGTCTTATTAGTACGCATACAGTTTGTAGGTTGGTTTAGGTGGCTTCATGCATGCAACCGTCTGGATGGATCCTTATCGCTAGTTTGTGCACATCAGTCGATTGACAGTTTGGTTGGTTATGGTTTGGAGCATGTTGAAATAACAGCAGGAGCAGCACTGCATCTGCAAAGTAAGAGCGGATCTTGCGACTTTTTGGGGATATATATCAGGCTAAGTGAGTGTGCTTTTAAAGTGGGCTGAATGCTATTTACGAGAGGAAATAAAAAACCTGACTGGATCCTGTAAAGTGAATCAGTGTGGTGTCATCAGTGTAATGCATAAATGTAATTACCGGCAGACTCAGTTTATTAATAAACCCATAATGTCGCGTGTGCAGTGATCATGCGCAGTAGCTGCATTTAACTGTTAATGAAAAGCACATTATTTGCCGACATCATCGGGAACTTTCGACTGGACGCAATGCACGCGTTGTAACTGTCAGTTCTCGTTCATAAGAGTTAAACTTGCGGAACAGAGCGCACGCGTTACCGGAATGGACGCCGGTGGATCTGATCCCACAGAGAGACCATTCACAGGTCTGCCTAAAGCACACAGAGCTGGCAGACACAACACGGCAGCGGAGGAGGACAGTGTTTACTCAGGAGGCGACGCTTCCCGTACTTGCTCAACAGCACTTCTCGCACGTGTGGACGAGAATGCCATCATGTGTGATCCTAAGAGCGCTTCCTCCAAGATGTTTACACGTTTCTCCGGGAGGACTGTCGGCGGGAATGGAAAGAGAAAGTTTGCGTTGTGCACTTGGTGTTGGTGGGCGTTTTTCTGCATGCACGTCCACGTGTTGAGAGCGGTCACACAAGGTAAGAAAAACGTATTACCACCTGTTTTTATACCGTCTGTGATTACCACCTGATGCAGGGCTTTGAATATGACACCGCAGCTTCATATAAAACACTTCAGTGTGCTGATATATGGGTGATTCTTCTGTTGGAGGCACGTTTCACTGCTTGAAATGAAACTGTCTAAACGTGTAGGCTGCTTCCCTCGAATAAATATCTGATCATGGCCTTGATCAGATTTCAAGTGAATTTTGGTGTAAGGTATTGTATGGGGTGGAGTTTTGATGTTGTGTGTGATTGTAATTTTTTGGACTCGTTTTTAGAGCGAAAGTTGAATAAGCCTTGAACATGCTAACCCTTACCAAAAAGTAGTATACTTCAAGTTTATTTTAGTAAGTATACTTAAGTAAAGTTCAAGTATATTTTTAAGCATACGTTATGTAGTAAGTATACAAATATCAGTGTACTAGTAGTATACTTGTAAGTGTACTATACTAATAGCACACTTGAATAAACTTCTTTTTCATAAGGGAATGCAAGTTATCTAGCTAGCAGTCAATTAATTTTGAATGTATACTGGTAAAAAGAAAGTAATTGTTTCAGAAATTACAAATTAACCAGGTTGGTAGGACCATTCATTCATTCATTCATTCATTGCTGACTGGACTGGCAGAAACACCTGTCAATTTGCATTAACACCACCATAACCAAATATAAATCTTTATGGAAAAAAATTGTTGTTCTTCAAAATGTTTCGCTTAATAGCAGCAGCAGGGTTGAGACTACTAATCATATACATCAATATCAAAATAAAAAGAAAGTAATTGTTTCAGAAATTAAAAATTAACCAGGTTGGTAGGACCATTCATTCATTCATTGCTGACTGGACTGGCAGAAACACCTGTCAATTTGCATTAACACCACCATAACCAAATATAAATCTTTATGGAAAAAAATTGTTGTTCTTCAAAATGTTTCGCTTAATAGCAGCAGCAGGGTTGAGACTACTAATCATATACATCAATATCAAAATGTTATATGTATTTAAAAAGTTTATTTGCATGGTAGAATGTCTTTAAAATTTTACACCTATTGAAGGAGGGAAGTTAAAAAAGAGTGGAGAAGATTTTGGCTTATCTAACTCAGAAATTAGTACTGGCACAGTACAAAGGTTTAAATCTCTTTTAATGTGTGTTTTTTTTTTAAATGAGAAAAGAAAAGAAAAATTGTGGGAAAAAACGAAAACCTTTAAAATCAACCAAGTGGACAAAAAAGTTCCCCTACTTGAAGAATCACTAAAATTCTATAGCTCAACCTAATGGTTTCATATTGGTGATTATGAATAGTGCATGATCAATGTGTTTGACACTGATGTCATAAGACCGCCAAGCTTGATTTCAATGATAATGGAATGTCAAATATCTGTCTGCCTGTGCAACAGACAGTTGAGCTGAGATCGCTGGACCTGAACAATAGAGGAGTCATTAGGTCAGACTGCATGCATGGTCACAGATGGCATATGCATCCTTTGGCTGTGATTCCCTCTGTAATGTTTCTCATACAGGGAAAATATGATGCCTGCATATGCATAGTGGGCCACTTGAGGATGAGAGTAACAGTTGGCATGCTGAGAAAAAAAAGTGACCGGTTATTGCTGTTAGAAGAACTCTTGATGTATGTTTGCTTTATGTATTGTGTTGTTATGAACGTGATGATGCAGCTGGTTTTGACAGAACTGGTGCAGTTTATTTTTATGAAATTAGTTATTTTAGACATTGGGAGGTATAATAGAAATGATCAGCCATGTGTGACTATTAATGACAGGCTCCTTTATTCATCTGTCAAATTAAAACAGCATGCCTCATTAAAAAGAACATTTTTAATTCCTTAATACGCCACAGATTAGAGTCATTTTCTCTCCGTAATCAAAAGGATAAATGATCTAAAAAAAAGACACTAAAATTCTTTTGAATTAAAACCTCATCCTGCTTTAAGCTCTTTCCACCCACAATACATGTATTTTTGTCACTTGTGCGATTTGCATTCCTGAAGGCACCATAAAATTAGTGGCAGAAATTTTCTTTGTGGGGAAAAAAACAACAACTGATGTTCAGTAAGGGATTTAAAGGTGTTTTAACCAGCTGACTAGACTGAGCTATAAATACAAAAATTAATGACAGAAATATGTGAAGCCTAAAACCTGCTTTTAGGTACAAACAGTGTTTTGTTTTTTATAAAAAAGAAAAACTGTGACTTCTCTCTACAAGAAGAAGCAGAATTAGCTACTATCCATAACACATTTACTTTGCCAATCTGAAATATTCAAGTGTGAGGTCCTGATTTGTGTGTTGTTTTTTTTTGCCTTTCATGATAAACACTCACTAAAGATAAAGCCCTATCACTATAGCAAGAGAAAAAGTGTCCACTTAAAGGCATAATTCACACAAAAATGAAAATATGCTGAAAATGTACTCCCCCTCAGGCCGTCCAAGATGTCGATGAGTTTGTTTGTTCATTTGAACAGATTTGGAGAAATTTAGCATTACATCGTTTGCTCATCAATGGATCCTTTGCAGTGAATGGGTGCCGTCAGAATGAGAGTTCAAACAGCTGATAAAAAGGAAAGGATGTGACCAAGTAGGGTGTCCCATACTTGGAATTTGTGCTCTGCTTTTAACCCATCCAAGTGCACACACAGCAGTGAACACACCCCCGGAACAGTGGGCAGCCAATGCTGCAGCGCCTAGGAAGCAGTTGGGGGTTCAGTGCCTTGCTCAAGGGTCTCACCTCAGTCGTGGTATTGAAGGTGGGAGAGAGCGCTGGACATTCATTCCCCCCACCTACAATCCCAGCCGGACCTGAGACTCGAAACTGTGACCTTCGGGTTACAAGTCCGACTCTCTATCCATTAGGCCACAACTGCCAAGACAACGTTTACCTTTCAGTCATACAATTTTTCACTGGAGAATGAATAAAGGGTTTTAGCTGGAAGCAACAGCTTGATGTTAAAAACATCTTAATGATGGATTTCTTTATTACAAACACACAGCTTTTTGTTTCACAAGACATTAATTGATGGACTGGAGTCATGTGAATTATTGTGGTGTTTTTATCAACTGTTTGGACTGTCATTCTGACGGCACCCATTCACTGCAGAGGATCCATTGGTGAGCAAGTCATGAAATGCTAAATTTCTCCAAATCTGTTCAGGTGAACAAACAAACTCATCTTCATGGATGGCCTGAGGGTGGGTTAACTATTCCTTTAAGGTATATTCTTTTCATATTGAGTGAGCTTTAGAGTAAATATCTCATATCTTAATGCACCATTGGAAAAGTAAATGAAATGACCAATCTGTTATTTGTAAATGTAAAATGAATACTGTCTGTGCTATGATCCAAAGTCTACTTTATATACGCCGCTGGGGTTACTAATTAACTTTAAACATACGGAAACAGTCCTTGAATGCGCTCATACCAGCCGAGAAATGGTAAACCAGACAACCATTTTTTCTGTGTGTATGGAGGCGTGCAGTTACCGTAACTCACAGTTGCAGTATTTTATTGTATGCTTCCAACTCTGTTTAATTTCTAAAGGTTCAGCGAAGTTGTTGCGGTGCATGCAGTGTCAGCCAGTTCCCAAGTCCTGTGTCAAGGTCTTTTGATGTTTGGAGAGCTCACAGCACTGTTCTGGGAATGGGCTAGATATTATTGATCTGAATTGAGGAGCCAACAGCATTATCAGAGCTAGCATATTGGAATGAGGTTGACATGTTAACCTTTTTGCTTTATTCAACGTGGCAATATAAATCTGAGTGTTAAGATTTGGTTAAAAGCTCTCAAAGCCGCTGTTATTTTTATTTTTAGATAAGCCAAAAGTGGGAACATTAAGAAAATGGTCACGGTTTGTGTGCAAAAGACAAAGTTGCCATCTATACTCTAAAAATGCTCTTGGCTCTCATATTGATGCGGAAAAACCTGGGCAAATCTGGCTTTTTGCAGGTGTTTATATTTGTCTCAAATCATAAATTTCTGCTGGCAGTCGAATTTTCTGGCTGCTTGGGTCTGGCAGAGGACCACAGTGCCCTTAAAACCAAACACCCGGGCAGAGAGGGAGTTTGTCAAGCAGTAGCAGGTGCACAATCCCCTGCCGTGCTTCTAGAAAGGTCTCTGGGCTAATGATGTTTGTGCCAGAGCATTGTGCAGGTAAATGTAGATTTGTCCACAAGAAAGTGCTGGCGCCCCTGTATATCATCTGCTAGATGTGCCAGCAGACACATCCACCTGACTCATTTATGGCTGTAAACTTTTAAATTTCATTGCCTCGCCATCTGTGCAATCAGCTCCTGCTAAATTTTTAATTTTCTGCAGTGTCCTTCTGCATTTGAAGAATATGCTTCACTTTAGATAAAAAAATGTAAAGTTTCATATACTGTACATGTGTTTTAATGACTTGCAAACTTAAACATTTGGTTTACAACATTGAACATTGTTGTAAATATTTCAGAATTACGTGATAGTGTCAGAGTGATACAAATCAGTAATGTTTTGCACCATATGGCAACAAAATGATTAATTCAGAATCGTCACTGTCATGGCATTACATTTAAGGTACTTGTAGTAAATTATAAAAGATTTGTAATATATGTATTATGTATACACACAACACACACACACATATAATATATATAGTGCAGAAAAACAAATATGTATTGTAAAGACAAATTAAAAAAGAAAAAATGTTTTTGTGGAGGGGCAAGTGAAAAATAGAAAGACAAATAGAAATATGAGCTACTGGGGGGCAACTGGGGGTTGAGCCCTGCTGCCATCATTTTGATTATTGATTTGTACACAAATCATTGTGAATGCATGTAATGCAAGAGCGGACAGCTCATCCAGGTGAAGGATACCGCATAGTATTTCATGTCAAAGTTGAGGAATTGCCTCCTATCTTCTAAATTAAAATGATGAGTACAACTCCTGGCATGACAAATTGTGTCAGTTCTGCTTAACATAATAAATTCCATTTTTTTTTAGTTCCCTTTCATGTGCTGCTTTAAAGAAAGGTTAATCATCAAGTCTGTTGTTTTCATAAAGGTTAATGAAATTAAGAGTTGTTTTTCTACGAGTAACATTGGGTAAATTTAAATTAGCCGTTATTTGATTTCCTTGATTGTATTGCTCAAACTTTGATTGCGTTTCCAGCTAATTGCAAAGTAAATATATTTTTATGACCAGATTTGACACTTCAAACCATATCTCAGAAAAGATTTACTTCAAACTCTTCACGAAAAAAAGATTCAGCAAACAATGAATAAATGCATTTAATTAATGTAATATCACAATACGATACAGACTAAATATCTATGGATTTGGTAGTTAAATGTGAACTTGTTTTATTATAAACACAAAGTCATACTGTAAAAGCCTCACTGAACATCTATTGGTACTTGACAAGAGCACATCTCATCACAATGTGTGAGTCATTATGTTATCAGAACAGGCTGTCAGTGTATGTCAAAGCAATCATGAGCTATCTGTAATCAGCAGGGTTTTAAATATACAAAATGCATCAAAACCTTGTTTAATTTCCATTGTTTTTTAAGTGTTCTGTCATAACAATGTGTGTGAGTCATTATGTTATCAGAACAGGCTGTCAGTGTATGTCAAAGCAATCATGCATCAAAACCTTGTTTAATTTCCATTGTTTTTTAAGTGTTCTGTCATAACAATCGTTAAGGATTGGTCACAATGGCCAACTACATTCAGCTACAATCTAGTCAATTTGACAACCGAGGCTCATTGGAAATATTGCACCTGACCGTACCTATACAAATATTTCACTGCAGTTTCCAGGAGAAATGAACATGTGGCTATAAAACACCAATAAAATGGCAAATACATTTGCTTTTGTTAACATTATATGTTAGGTTTAGGGTAGAGTGTAGTGTATGTGGTAGGTTAATTTCAACTTTAATAGAGCATTAACCTTTTAGCGCCATTTTGTATCCACAGGTTTGTATCCACCAGAGAAAAAAGATGGAGAAAAAATGATAGCGCAACCCTCTACGGACACCTTGGCAATTGAATCGCCATTGGCTAGTAAATTTTTTAGTTTACTCGCCAGACTGTGATTGATTAGTATATATATACAGTGTTGTCACATGAAAAGATATAATAAAATATTTACAAAAATGTGAGGGGTGTACTCACTTCTGTGAGATACTGTATATGGATATGTATATTATATATTTTATATTTGTTTATATTTTATATTAATTTTACAAACATATATGTTTGTAAAATGGCACAGATTTTTACATATCTGAAAGTACACTCTTAACATCAGTCAGTCAAGCATTATAATATGATAATCAATATTATTTAATGTTAGAACTTTAGGAATTAGAATTAAAACTTGATAACCATGTATGAATGCATATTAGTCATTTTAACTGAACTTCGGACTGGTGGTGGTGCT
>NW_015547688.1:2737459-2741540 GCF_001515605.1 Sinocyclocheilus anshuiensis
TGTGCGTTCGCTCGAACTGATGGGAGCGCCAGCCAATGAGATTGCCGTTTGCGCATTAGTTCTGCCCACTACCAGAGAAACCGGCAGTTCTTAAAAGCTGAAGACAGTTCATGAAGTATTTTGACAGGAAAATACAACAAAGAATATCGTTTACTTGTAGCACGTCAATTCTCTCTCTCTCTCTCTCTCTCTCTCTGCGTGTGTGTGAGACATAGTGACGGCAAGGTGTGCGCCTTCACACTAGAATTTACGGTATAGTCGCATATGCGAGTGATTTACTCGCAATGTAGAGGGTTGTAGCGCCTTTTGTGGATGTGTCATCCAAAAGTGCTGAGAAATGTATACTGAGCAACGTATTTTAGGATTTAGTCAGAGTCACATATTTCCAATGAGCTTTTTGTTTGTTTGTTCCTTTTTTATTTTTGTGGTCCTTGGCCAATATATAATAAATTTTGCTGTGTTGTGTTTTTAAAAATGCATCTCCAGACCTCTTACATTCTGTTCCTTTGCGCTGCACTCTGTCTAGCTCTGTCTCAAGCCCAAAACCAGTTTAATTATATAGAGTTTTCCTTAAGACTAATTAGCTAACTAGTTCTTCAGGCAAGCCCCTGACTAGTCTAGGAAATGTGTCATTTCGTACATCTCTATAATTCACAAAGCCTTTTTACATAGAATCATAGTTTAAGCAGAAAGGCAAGGCTTAGTTGGACAGAACTACAAAATGTTCATTCTTCATGTTCTTAATTTTAAATATGAGCTCATTTGGGATCTGCCCAAGATTGAGATGCATTTCAAATCTCATCAAGAGTAAAATGGATTGCTTCTTATTATTGCCAGGGTTCAGATGTAATGGAATAGAAAATGAATTGGAATTTATACATTTGAAGAATTAATAAAATTGAAGAAATATATTCCTGATGAAGTCAGCAAGAATGTAAAGCTGCTGACCTAAAGCTAAGACATTGGGACAACACTGGGAATTAAAACAGATGACAGACTGCCACAACGTAAGCTTAAAAGTATTTAATGATCCTGGAAATGTCAAAAAAATTAATTTATACTTCTTTAATTAAGAAGTTAATGAAATCAAAAGCACAGATTTTTTACAGGTCTTTGAGACATACATATTTGTTGTAGACTTGTTGTGCAGATATACGACCATAACACATTCTTGCTTGATTGATATTGATTTATTATACTAAACGTTACTAAGATTCATGGCTCAAAATTGTAAAAGTCATTCCCTGAGGATACATGCTACAAAAAAAGTTCATTTTCTGGAATCAATACATGATACCAGTTTTATTTTAAATCTCTTTGTGTAACTTACTGAAGTTCTTTGGTGCTATTGATTACATGAAAGTTACTGCTTGATTACTTTGGATAATATTATTCACAATTAAACTTAATGAGAGCATTGACTCCTAACACTCAAAGAGCTCTGAAAACAATCAGTTTTTTGCATGCCATTAACGTTATAATAGGTCTAATTAGTTTATATGATGTTAATATTTTTGAAACAGCATATTCGTTCCAAACGATTCTGTGTTTTTGAGGAAATGATTCAATGACTCATTGATAAAGAAAGTGAGATTTTGTTTCTGAATAAATCTGTCTTTTTGAACTAATTGTTTGAATGAATGATTTAAATGACTCACTCATAATAATTAACTCATAAAGTCACTTGTCGCCATCTATTAGCATAACAATGTAACAATGTAAAAATCCCACAACTAATATACAGACTTAAGGCCCGTTCACACCAAGGACGATAACTATAAAGATAACGATAAAGATATAGTTCTAAAAATCTTTCTCAATATTAAAGAATAGCAGAGTCCACACCACAACTATTGCGATAAAGGCACAGAGAAACAATATTGTTGGAATCACTTTCAGAACGATTTTTTCCAGCTGATGAATGATACAAACATCAACACCCAATCAGAATCCATCCTGCTATAAACAGCTCGAGAATTTAAAGCGGCAGACGTGCTTGCAGCCGTGCGCTTAGAATACACAGATGATATCGTTCGCTGGTGTGGACGCTAATATCGTTATCTTTATAGTTATCGTCCTTGGTGTGAACGGGCCTTTACGGTCTATCTAGAAACTAGCAAGCATGGAACTATTTAATAAAACATGTATAAATAGACGATATTGTGAAGCAAAATAGACACCACATAACAAAATGTGTTTAAAATTGTAACACTAGGTTGCATTTAAGAGGTTGCTCTTTGATGAATGAGTTGAAAATGAATTCTAGCAAATTTTTGTCACAAAAAACAGTGATGGATTGCTGCTACATCGATAAGCTAAGCAGATCGCTCTAACTGACAAAACATATCTGAAAGAAAAGCATGTATTTCAGAGATTCATATATTTTTAAAGAATACCTGAAAGAGCCCACTGAGTAAAACTGCTCCGTTGATAAGACTGGGTGATTTACACATATAAAATGTGTCAGTTGTGTCATGTCTTTAACATTCAAAGGGATCCAGGCTGTCGAGCAACTCATGTTCATCAGGTACAACTGACATATTTGTGGTGAATGATTTATCAGATGATAACAGTTGCTCAGCCTGTCTGACTGTAACAGGTTTAGGCAGCACTTTTTTGATTTCCAGTTATTTTAGCTGACATTAGAGCCCATTTTAAAGAGTGCAGTCACCTGTTGCGATACTTGGCAGGCTTGCAATCTACCGCAACAATAAAAGTCTTTGAACAATAACAGTACTCCTGTTTATAATGACTCCCATATGTAAGCTAATAAGATAATTCCCGAGGTTCAACTGGCACGCTTTCAGCTATTGTGTATTATAGACACAAGATGGACTCATGCTAGATAATGGGCTTTGTTAACTCAGTAGTCTAAAACATGGCCAGCGGCGACCTTTCAACAGCCCTAGACATTTTTGTGTGGGAACCAAAAATTCAATTTCATTTTTGCTTTGAAAGTCAAATCACACCGACATTTCTAGCATTTCAGAATAGCAGTGTTTAAAATAAATGTTGATTTGACCTGTTGCCTCAAACTTTATGTTATATACTTGTAGGCTATATTTTTTTAAATTATATTTTACCCCTTGTGAAAAAGAAGTGAACTTTAGCATAATTTTAAACAGTGTACTTATTGTGGAATAATATACTTTAAAAGAATATACAGTGTGAACTGATTTTTTTCTGACACTTAATTGCATATTGATTGCAGTTTAATTAAAATAGTTTCAATTTATATTAAATGCAATTAGATGAACTTTAGAGTGCTTTTTGACCTCTTACATCGTTATATATGTGATTTTAAAATTTATTTTGGTCACACTTTATCTTAAAGTCCAGTTCTCACTATTAACTAACAATTAACTATGACTTTTGCCTCAACAAACTCCTAATTACTGCTTAATTGTTAAGTTTAGGTATTGGGTAGGATTAAAAATGTAGAATATGGTCATGCAGAATATGTGCTAATAAACAGCTAATATGCTAGTAATATGCATGCTAATAAGCAATTAGTTAATAGTGAGAATTGGTCTCTAAACTAAAGTGCTACTTTTCTTTTATACTGTATTCTTTTATTGAAATATGTTAATGTACTTCCGAATGTCTTTCGAAGCATTTGTTAAACTAAAATACTAAAATAAGTAATTTCTGTTTAAATTTGTATGTCATGTACACTGAAAGTGTAGAATTTACTTTAAAATAATTTCAGCTCAGAAATTGCTAGTAAATTTCACAAATAATTACAAAGGAACGGCAAGTAACGCATTCAATTAAATGTGAATTTTGAAGTAGAAAGACTGAAATAGTGTTTTCCAGTAAAACATACTCATAATCTTTGTTTTATTGACAACTTCGAAGAATCTATTTTAGATATTTAAATATATTTTTAATTACAGATTTGTAATGATTAGGGTTAGGAATCGAAAATCGATTCCGATTCCAGAATCGGATACTTAAGGTCAGAAATCGGATACTTAAAATTTCGATTCCGCCTATCGATTCCTGTATGTTTTTTTTTTCTTCATCTGTGAGGACCGGACCTAGCGATCTGCCAGGACCTTGCTCGCTAATCTAAGCGCTC
>NW_015547688.1:2742376-2745380 GCF_001515605.1 Sinocyclocheilus anshuiensis
AACACCAACGTGATTCTATTCCTAAATTACAATGATTCGTCTGTTTCATTCCTCAACCTTTGACGTGTGCGATCAATGTTGTGATCACTTGGTTCGTCCGTGCAGCGTACGATCACACCAGTGTGATTTGAACATTTAAATCTGCATTCGCGCTGCCATTGACCTAAAGAGAGCAGCTGTCATCTGTGTCATCGTTTTCATGAAATAAACAGCTTCACAGTCTTTTCAGCCACACAGTATCATTATTTCTGTGTTACAAACATTCAAATCACAGAAGTACTAGGATAAAAAAATGTATAGTTCAGATATAAACTGTACGATGGTAGCGATTAAAATAGAGTAAATATCCTTTTGAAAGTAATTTGACACTTCAAATGAAGATTTATCGATTACATTGTTACGCCAGTAGGTGGCGAAAAGGGGCTGTTAAAATGTATTTGTCTTTGAATCATACAAGAGATTCGTTCAAGAACGCTGATTCATCCAGTAATGAAACAAGTACATCTTGAGTAATTTAATCATTAATTCATAAATTACATGTGATTTTGTTTAGTTGTCTAATGTTTTTTTCTTTAGAATCATGAGAGAACCACAACTTCCATTAGGGAAAAAAAACCTCTTTTATCCAGAATAATGCAGTTCTATTTTGCACACAAACAGCTCTTAAAGAGTAGTTTTTATTTAGCCTGTTGATTTTTGTTCATGGTATTCATTTCCAATAAATGGTTTGCAAAAAAGAGACACAGGATACATTTTTGATATCATTATTTAATCACATTGGAATCGAAAAGAATCGGAATCGATAAGCAGAATCGGAATCAGAATCAGAATCAGAATTGATAAAATTTAAACGATACCCAACCCTAGTAATGATTCATTTACAGTTTAGAAAATTTAAAAATATTAATGCTAAGTTGCTACATTGCTTGGCTAATGTAAACAACCTGCGGTTATTCTAATGAACTAATACTCAAGAAAACATCCTATTAATATTGTTAATGAATTTATCTTGTTTAAACACAGGTGTTCTTTTTTATCATGCTACTTTTACTGCCATTGTATAAAAGCAGTGAAGATACAAGAAGTCATTAGAGGACATGAGTTCCAGTTATTTTACCACATTTTACTTAGGCACAATGTGAAGTAGAACAATACGATATTGTATGGTACATTAAAAAAATAGACATGCAGTTGGTAAGTGCTTTTATTTAAAGAATATCTAAGTATTTTATCAGCCTTTGTGTTTTCTAGGAATCATTCTCATGACCTTGGCGGTGCTAGTGCTGTGGTCTACCAGGCGAGCTAAAGGAACATAATGAAAATTCCTGGTTGAATAGATGTTTTGGCAGAATATTTGAGCTATGGCATAATCTTTCATTCTGGTTGGGTAGATGCATGTCGTCCAACATAGAGAACAGGGAACTGAATTGTGTGTTTTTTTCCGTCATAAAGCACGCTCACCCACACAAATATTGATCACACAGAACAAAACCCTCTCTTTCTGATGTCCACAGTTTTATCTCGAATCGCTCCCTCGCCTGCAGAACATTATGTTGAATATTAACACAAGCAAATATTTCTGACCCTTCCGTGTTTTTTTTTTTTTTGGAGCAGCAGCCCTCTACGAACACCTTGGCAATTGAATCGCCATTGGCTAGTAAATTTTTTTGTTTACTCGCCAGACTGATAAATATATACATACACATATACATATATACACACATATATGCACACATATATACACACACACATACATACACACACACATATACACACACACACACACATACATATACACACACACACACACACATACATATACACACACACACACACACATACATATACACACACACACACACACATACATATACACACACACACACACACATACATATACACACACACACACACACATACATATACACACACACACACACACATACATATACACACACACACACACACACACATACATATACACACATACACATAAACATATACACATACACACACATATTTACACATACGTATATATATGTTTGTGAAATGGCACAGTTTTTTAAATATCTGAAAGTACACTCTTAACATCAGTCAGTCAAGCATTATAATATGATAATCAATGTTATTTAATGATAGAACTTTTGTAATTAGAATTAAAACTTGATAACCATGTATGAATGCATATTAGTCATTTTAACTGAACTTCGGACTGGTGGTGGTGCTTTTTTGGTCATTCAGTGTTTCTGTAAAAAAAAAAAAAAATTGGGGAAAAACTAACAAAAATACTGATAAAAATCTAGCACATGCTATTTCCTAAAATTAGTTTTTGTACAAATGTGTTTTTTATTTATCACAGCAGTGTGAAACTGGCTGCAATAGTGTCTGATCATTGAGGACTGTGTTGGTTAAATGAAAACTAATAGCATTTTCACAAATATGTGTATATGTTTTGACTGAAGGGTGTATGTTTTGACTGAAGTGTGTCATTTTGCAAACAATCTAGGAATTATGCAAATTGAGTGTGGTGTTTGGATAATTGTGCTTATATTGTGAAAAAAAGAACCCGGTTTTCAAAATTGCGTGTAAACAATTAAAAAAAAACTGTAAGAACAATATAAAACGCACCAAGGATTAATGAGCTACTGGATTCATGAATATTAATCAGGTTGTGTGCGTTCGCTCGAACTGATTTGCTGAAATCAAAACAGGGATGATAATAGGTGAGCGCCAGCCAATGAGATTGCCGTTTGCGCATTAGTTCCGCCCACTAGCGGAGAAAGCGGTAGTTCTTAAAAGCGGAAGAATTCCAAAGGAACTCCGTTATTTTGACAGCAAAATACAACAACGAATATCGTTTACATGTAGCGCCATAGGTAGCGCGTCAATTCTCTCTCCCTCTCTCTGTCGCTGCGTGTGTGTGAAACAAAGCGACGGCGAGCGTGCGCTTCACACTAGAGTTTACGGTACGTTAAATACAGGTGCGTTGCACATCCATTCAGAT
>NW_015547688.1:2745602-2760353 GCF_001515605.1 Sinocyclocheilus anshuiensis
CTGAGCTAAACTTATACTTAGCCTCCAACTCACACACTGGCGAGTAAAATCTGAGAATTTATTAGCCATTGGCTAATATTAGACATCATTTAGTCGCCCAGAGTGAAGATTTAGTCGCATATGCGAGTGATTTACTCGCAATGTAGAGGGTTGAGCAGATTTCCTTCATGAAAGAAACCATTTTGTGCAGCATTGCTGATAAGTAGGTCACCTGAAATGTGATTAGACACTAGACACACGTGAAGAGCAGCATGGGAACCAGATTTTGGTTTCACAATAACAGTTGTTATCAGTTGAAGTTTCTCAGTGGGCCACAAGAGCAAAAGTTCAGTCAAGCCAAAGCAGGAAACACGTGTTGAAATGAGTCGCACCGCCACTATGCAGATATTGGCACGATTACATTCGAAAGCGAATTTGCGCAGAAAGCCACTTTAATCGCTGAAATCGTAAAAACGCAGGACCACCTATTAGCACGAGCTCTCAAACTCTTATTTGAAAAGAAAGGCTGTGAATATGGGCTCAATCTCCTGCCAAATGGCTTCGTATAGAGTGGAATAATTTTTTTCACACACTCAGCATTTCTTCTCACTGCTGGATCGTTGTCATGTAGTCTTTACTTTTTAATATATGACCGCAGGACTCCATAGGCAATCTGTCATCAGAATCAGGTGAAATGATGAGGTAATTTACATTTCTTCACTCCTTCTATGCAAACACGCGCCGTGCCTTGAATGTCATCATGAGTGGAAGCGGATTTGCTTATGATTTGCACAGATGATGCTGCGGTGTTATTGAAACCGAAACCGCTTGAGCTTCTCAACTTAACTTGTGCGTCAGTGAAAAATGATGTCCATTATAAAAGGAAAAATATTTTAAAACTTTAAAAAACTGAAAAAATTAAAAAAAACTTTTATACCATTTTCAAGAAAATGTCACTATGACTGTAAAATTAATAGCAATTTTTATTTACACCTTAAATTCATGTGAGTGTACGTATCTTAATCAATATATTTATTTTCCCATTAATTATTAATTTATAAATATCAATAAATTTTCCAATTTTATAGCCTGAACTAAAGCTATAATAATAATAATAATAATAATAATAATGATAGTAGATTATGCTGAAATTTACTTAATTTTCTTTTCCTCATTATGATATCAGGACAATTATCCCCCCCAGAAATTAAAAAATGACTTCAGAAATTAATTCAGAAATTTATTTTTCCATGCTTATCATAGGCAAGCTTTCATAGATGCCATTAGGTGTATGTGCACACACACACACACACACACACACACACACACCAATTTTCACTAATTGCTAATTGCTATAAATAGTTACAAGTAACACATTGAGTTAAAAAAAGAATCTTTAAAATCTTTCTTTCTTGCAAAACATACTCCAGTAATTACAAATATTTTTTTACAGGGTATAAATTTAATTTAGCCTATGTACTTTTTAAAAATAATTTAATAGATGCAATAAAACAAAAACAAAAAACAAGAACGAAAAATGCCATTGATCCTTGTACATAATGTGAGAATGTGCAATACGGTGCAATATTTATAATCATAAAAGTGAACATGACTTTGCGTAATGATTTCTGTATGACTTGAATTAACTTGTTTGTTAATGAATGTTTTCTATAGATGTGCTGCATTTGTTTTGCCATCTTATGCACAGGCTGCACAACAATGTGGGCATATTGATTGAACATTTAGCCGATGTTTTCAGTATGCATACAGCATGCCATGGGATTGGCATCTCTCAGATGCATTGGAGATGTAGATGAAGTCGACTCCATTATGGTCTTTTTATGCTTCATTAGTTAAATTCAGGACTTGCACAAACAAATACTGATGTACTTTTCCCATGTGCTTTTCTCTGCAAAAGAAGCTTTTTATTTTATTTTGCCTGACTGTATTGTAGTTCTCATATAAAAAACATCAAGGCTGATAAACCCGGTTGTCCTTTCAGACTAAGTTCCTGAAATTAACCCCTCAGAGGATGCTGGTGGGTTTATGGGTAAGCATTTACATACACTCAAAGCTGAATATTTTCAGTAAAAAGCTGAGCCGTCTGTGCCCCGAGACCATAAATTTGATTTCAACATGCCTCATCTTGTGTAATAGTTTTGAGAGGAAACAAACATTTTTGCAAGCATGTGATCCATGAAATTCCTTGATTTTCCATTATGTATGTGCGTATGCGGCGACCGATGTTGAATGCTGTAGGATGTAAGAGGCAGCCTGTGTGCTCTGCTGTGGCAGGGCAATAGGAAAATGAGCGCGGTAGGTCGTGGGGGGTGAGGAGGGCGTGTGACTCTGCCAGCTGTGGTGACCACTGGGGCACATGGTGCCAGGTGGTTGATTTGCGCCGAGTGCACCAGTTTCTAACAGCTTGACCCCAACCCCATGACATCATGCTCCCTATTGATGACTGTGCGGGACTGCACTCACATTTAATTATGTTGATTTAAATGAACTTTTTGCCAGTGCTCCACCTACTGCCTTCTAAGGGAGCGTCTCAACTGAAATTGACCCATGTAAGTGAGTGAGTTGGAGCGGTTGTGTATAGTGCTCGACACACAGGAGATTCGACTTGAAATTGATTTTAATAAAGGTAATATGGAACAAATACTGTAATAAGAAAAATAAATGAATACTTTATTCAGCAAGGGTGCATTAAATTGATCAAAAGTGACAGTAAAGACATGTATAATGTTTCAAAAGATGTATACTTTAAATGTTCTTTTGAACTTTCAGTTTATAAAAGATTTATAAAAGATTCCTAAAGAAATCACAGTTTCCACAAAAATATTAAACAGCTCAACCATTTTCAATATAAGAAATTTCTTGAGTAGCAAATCAGAATATTAAAATATTTTCTAAAGGATCATGTGACACTGAAGACTGGGGTAATTACTGCTGGAAATTCAGTTTTACCTTCGCAGGAATAAATAACATTTTAAAATATATTAAAATATAACAATAATTTGTAATAATATTTTACAATATTACTGTTTTAGCTGTATTTTAAATCAAATAGATGCAGCCAATCCCAGATTTTTTAAAGCTAGTATAGATGCCAAAATCAATATTTTTTAATCATTTTTATGATTTAATATTGTAACCTAATTATTTTTAACTCTTTTTATTAATACCTTTAACTATTAAACAAATTATAAGTACACACTGACATTTACAGTAAAATAGATTTTAGGTTTTACAGACTTAACTTGAACTATAATAAAAAATGTATTTCTTTAACTGGTATAATGTTAATATTAAAGTACTAATATTTGTTTTGTACCATTGTAATACACTGATAACTACCAAAAGCAGGTGGTGATAAGAAAGTCACATGATGATGAATCAAAGCTCATCACAAGCAGCTTTTGCACAAGCTGAGGAGGAAAATACTAATATATAGAAGCATTATATATAGAACACTAAACACTATTATGGTTACACACATGATACCGAAATAATGCAATAAACATTAATTTAACAACATTAGATGTAAGATAAAACCCTAATGTAGACAACTGCTAAGAAAAACTAAGAAGAAACAGTTATTTCAATTAAAAAACATCAATTGTGAAGTGTCATGCAGGGAATTCTGGGAGTGTCAATTTATGTTTTTTCACGGTAAATTATTCAATGTCTTGTTTCTTTTCACTTCCAAAACTGTAATTTAAACAGTATTTTACTGTAAAATTAAATTACGTTCATTAAATAATTTTTTTCTGTTGCATTTCTCACTGAAGCAGTTGTCTCATTGCCTCAAAATACTGCCCATGTTGGCATCTCACTAGGTTTTGAAGCAGAGCACATGATTTAACTCCTAATACTTCAGTAGGCGTATTCTGTGAGGTCATTATGATCATCTTTATGTCTCTACAACTCATCCTGATGGATCCTTGATTTGGAGCGATGTGCCAGTACGAGATTGTTGACCGAAATGTCAGAGGATAGTGAGATGTCAGTTGATGAACCATTTCTAATTCGAAGTTCCCACTATAAGCGCACACTTATTGGCAAGGCCATGATAATCAGGTTAATCATGGCTGTGGAAGATGTAATTGTTCTTGTAATGTGGAGAAATAGCTAGTGGCTGCTCGCTCTCGTGTCTGCGTCGTTGGGTAATCCGCTCCTCGATAATACCGGAGGCTGTCGGATCCACACCATTTAAATGTTAACATCCATGTCCCTTAAATATTACCATAAACATTTCTGCAGCCTAATTGATCTTCAGTAATTGTGGGTGCAAATGGGCAACATTCATCTGAATTACTGTGCTTCGCTGCTCTTTTATGGCACATATAGATTGCAGACTGTTTACTCTTATCATCCCATGCAACGAATGCATATGAATGACAATGAACATGGCTGAATGAATGCACATGGTTGTTCAATGATAGTATGATTGTTGTTCAGATGCAATCAGCATGTGCTTTTACCCCATAGGCAGCAGGACAAATTGTGATTGGGCAGATTACTGCAGGTTTTATTGAAATCCAACAAAGCCAACATCTTTGATTGTGTATGATGCATGATGAAGTGCTTATTAAGATGCATTATCAGACAAATGAAATGCAAATCTGCACTCTCACTGGGCCATTTTTGACTCTTGACATAAAGACACAACACTTTCCCAGAGCAAGCCAAGTTTATTTCACAATCATCAGCACAATGAAAGCAGCGACGACAGGACCTTGACAAAAAAAACTATATATGATAGACACACATTCCTTAAAGCACTCAAGGGGCATTTTACTGCCAATCGTGGACAAAAGAGCAATCTAGCTGACGTTTGCATCATATAAACCTACAAAGTATTGCTTCAAGCATTTGAATTAGTTTCTGCAGTTCTCAGCCAAGAAATGAGCCTGTGTGCCACCAATGATTAACAACACTACTTGTGTGGAATGGTGATTTGGTGATTCAAATTCAAAAACACCCATTATGCTGTCTTAATGATGTTGTTGTTGTCAGGGGCAATGAATCTTGGGTGATGAGATTGTGTTTGCATGCTTTTTCAGGTTCCCTGGCTTCTACTGTCTTTATCAGATGTGTGTGTGTGGGAGGGTCAAGCCGTAGTTTCTAATAATGGAGCTGGTGGTCTACATTTGTAGGTTTAGATTCTGACTCACATTTAGATTCTGTGAATCCAGTGACTGCAGGTGGTACAGTGGTTCTCAATTGGTTTTGCTTTAGAATGCAGATTTTACATGGGATTAACCTGTAACTAGGGATATGCCGGTATCAAATTTTCATGTTGCGATTAATTGCTAATGCTTTTATCATGGTATACGGTATTATCACGGTATTGAAATGTAGTTTTAAAAAAGTGCTGTCATAATACAGTATAACAGGTTTAATAACTTTTTTCTTATAACAAAAATAACTGAACATTTAAATGCAATAAAGCAATACAGAAAAATTTATAATTTCTTCTGTTGAACACAAAATAAAATATTTTGAAAAATGTTGAAAACCAGACAGTCGATGATAGCTGTTGACTTCCATAGTATTTTTTTCCATACTATGGAAATCAATGGCTACCGTCAACTGTCTGATTACAAACATACTTAAAAATATCCCCTTTTGTGCTCTACAGATCAAAGAAACTTCCACAGGTTTGGAACAAGGTTTGGAGTCTGTGGTCAAGTTTGAGTACAAGTTTGAGTGCATCCGAATCGGAGTTCATTCATAATTGAATGCTTTGGGAAAGCCCCCGGCGAGACCACATTCTGAAGCATGTGTTCAATCAGTCCAATGGAGAAGTGAGACGTCACGAGCGGGGTGACGTGAGCATCCAGGAAGCATAAAGGCGCATCCGGCAAATACACATGTTAGCTTCTGCGGAAGCGAGCACCTGCAGGGATGCAGGGAGTATGGAAGGGAGACGCAGCATTTCGTTCCCTTCAGGGAACCATAGTTACATACGCAACCTTCAGGAACTCGAGCTGTGTCGAACGCTTTGGGAACGAGAATACCCACTGCTCCATACGAGCAAGTCCCTGTCTGATGTGTGTCTGGCAAGCACATCAAGACGAGATAACTTAGGACCCCCGGGGGTGGTGTCAGGTTCAAATTGTAAAACCGGACAAATGTGTGCGAAGAGGACCAGCCCGCCGCAGCGCAAATATCCTGGAGGGCCATGCCCACTGATAAGGCCTTGCAGGCTGCCATACTCCGGACCGCCCCCATCGGTGACAGGAGGCCAGAGGACTCGTAGGTCAGTGTGATGGTCTCAACCACCCACCGACTCATGGTTTGCTTGGTCGCTGGAACCCCTTTCTTAGGCGGACCGAAGCAAACGAATAACTGATCTGCCTTACGCCACTGGGCAGCTCTGTGGATGTAAGCGTTTACCATTAATCACAGAACCGGCTTTACTGACGAGATCCACATGACAATCGCATGCAATTAATCGTGCAGCCCTAATACACAGACACACATACACAGACGCGCTCGCTGAAGAGCAGAAGCTAACATGTGCGTTTGCCGGATGCGCCTTTATGCTTTACCCCGCTTGTGACGTCTCGCTTCTCCATTGGACTGATTACACACATGCTTCAGAACGTGGTCTCGCCGGGGGCATTCACAAAGCTTTCGATGCAACTCAAGTTTCTGAAGGGTAACCAAAGTGTACTTTGGCCTTAAGATGTAAGTAAAAGTTTATAAGCCTATGTACTTTGCTATCCTAAACAAATATTTGCATGGGGGCATTAGGCCTGTCGCAATAATCAATATATCGACTTATCGTGCAATATATGTACATGACCTCAATAATTTTTGGTGACGCAATATATCGCCCATTATATTTACTTAAATTTAGGGGTCTGTGCCTTTGTGCATACGGCCATCTGACTGCTAAGTAGGGATTGTGTTTTTCAGCAATACAGTGCACCCTTAATTTACAGAGATTTACAGAGAGTCTGGGAAAAATCTATAGATGGAAAATTCTCCAGACAAATTCTTTGTGCATTTCTCTTTTTTTCTACTTGTTACTTTGCACTTTTTGTTAGAAAATGTTTATTTAGTATTTATTCAGTTTTTTTTAAGGTATCTAATATTTTGATACTTAATTTCCATGATCTAAATATTTTTAAAAATGTAAAGTTTGTTGTGCTTGGGAAGTGTGTAGGCCTTCTTGCATTATTATGCTGTTACATTATGATTATATATTCAGTGGCATAAAATGGTCTTTAAAATGACAATAATATCGCTTATCGCAATTATTTCTGGGGCAATATATCGCACAACAAAAAGTTGTTATCGTGACAGGACTAGGGGGCATTTTGTTATTATTAGTGTTTAGCAAGTCAGCCATTGTTTTCCTTGCTGTCTGTGACCCCGTTAGAGCAGATGCTGCCTTCAAGTGAATGTGGGAAGCTGGTATCTCTGAATTGTGCATTTACGACATGTCCCCGCATTCAAGTTAGAAACAGAACACAAAAGTAGCCCAAATGACTACATTGAATTCAAAATAACGAAAATGATGACTTTTTTATCACGTACATGGTGTCATAACTAAAAGTATTACGTAAAATAAACTGTAAAAGTTGAGTGATTAACTTTACACCGTTCACTACATACTTGCTTTCCACTCGCTGATCTCTATAGAGTATAGATATATTATATCATAGATCAGTGTTTATATCTTGTTTCAAATCGACATTCTCCTTCCAACTCGGCCATTGGTGTATCATCTGGAATTCTGAGTTTGCAACTTGTAAGTGCTTGTTCATTCATGTGCTCAGAACTCATAATTACAACATTTCCAACTCCATTTGAAGGGCACAAGAATTGCAGTTGTGAACTAACAGTTAAGAATAGACCTGTGTGAAGCGAAGAAAGTTTCTCTGCACTGGCTTGAATTATGCGACTGCTCTCCAACTTTTTTTAGTCTCTCTAAATTAGTCTCTATTGTACATCACAACCAAGATAATTTTCCATTGTGATTGAGCACACAAGGCATCACGGACAAAAGCCAGAACTTTCATTAATTCTTAAATTAGGAGCAGTACAGATTTTCCAACTTGGGTTTGTCAGGTTTTCAGATGAGTAGAAGAGGGAACAATAGGCAGATTGTCTCTCTCTTCCACCTCAGTATGTTCAGTGAAACGAATATCTGCAGCTCAAGGGCCCAACGGAGGCTGCGTTAAATGGACCATCGTCTTTATTTGATTAGGGAGTCAAGTAATATCTTGGTTGTCTTTTAGCATGTTGGTAAATTGTTATTTTCAGACACATCCAGTGACCTCAGTCAAGTGTTTTTTACTCTAGCGCTCTCCCTTTCAACCAAGATTAAATTCATCTCCTGATAAAAGACCAGGATATGGCTGCAACCCCTCGTGCTTCAAAATCAACAGCTCTTGAGCAGAGGTTGCAGCTGTCTGTTAGCTTTGGTATCTCCCTTCCACTTTTCTCCCATGGACGCTGGTAAAGCGGGCAGCGTGATCTTGCTCGGTGAGAAGTGAGTGATGAAAAGGAGAGGACATGTAGAATGTGAGAGGTGACACATCTGATAACCTATAAATAGGGCGTCTGAGAGCTGGAGCTAGCGGGCACATGCTGAGGTGAGTGCATTTCGAGAGAAAGAGAGAAACAAACAGTAGGATGGGGCTTCTCGTGCTGATATCCTTTGGGACACCCTGGTCACATTTGTCTCAATCAACAGTCATTCTCCAGTAGACCAGTTGGTCTCATGAGAAACCGAACCACCGAGTGAATCAAGCTCTTGTTGGTTACAGTAAATGTGTTTGGCAAAGGAGGGTGGAGATGTTGCTTTACCACATTGTGATGGTTTTATGGACCTCACTGTCCAGCTGTCACAAGATGGCCTTCATACAAAATTATAGAGACACATAATGTTATTGCCATTTAGACAGCCGTATTTTATCCGGCTGTGGTGAGCCCGACGTAATCCGGAGAAACCGAGCTGTCGCAGTGCCAGAAGCCAGATATTGTGGCTTTAGATTGTCAGACTTTCTCAAAGTAATCATAGCCAGAAGCTTGTGTAGCTGAAGAGGAGGGTTATTATGGTTTCGTCTGTGGTCTTGATAAATAGGTGCTGTTTCGGTGGGAGCGAAGAACGGTCCTTTGTGAAGTTGAAGCGCAATTAAAGAAAAGATGGTAGTAAAAAGTGTATAAGAGCGGAGAAAAGGCCAGTTCCTGCATCCATTGTCGCCAATGGGAGATTGGCGGTGCCATTGAGGATCTCAGACACTTTTGGTAGTGAAGAGCGTTTTTCATTGGTCAGATATATTTAATTGATGCAAATAGCCACACTAACCTGCGTCCCTTTTCGTAAGAGTAAGCCTTGCTTTTGAAATGAGAGAGAAAAGAGTTTGAACCCTTGACCTCGTCTCCGTTAGATGGATTCTGGTTATTCTGCCCAGGTGGGGAATAAAAGGAAAAGTGACACAAGCGCATAGTACAGGAACTTGACAGTCCCAATTCTAAGAGGCTTACCATATTTTATCACAGGTCTTTCAAATACTCCCTTAGCTTTCCTCTGGAAATACAGCTCAAGCTTCAGTTTGACCGTCACTTACCTCTCTGTACTGATACTGCAGGGCTCAACAATAAGGATGGCCTGCTGGCCTGGGGCCAGTGTGAGAGCGTCTCGGACCAGTTGATGGAACTTGCTCTTGTAGGTCAGTGCTGTATTGCAACAGCCATCTATCTGGCTAAACGACTTTAGGTTTTGTTGAAAATCACAAAAGCATCAGTAAGAATTTATTTATTAATTTTTTGTATTGTTTGCAATTGTTATGCTGGTTTGTAGTTCATCAATTTTAATTAAATTTTATTATGCATTTAATTAAATCTATATAATTAGTTTGTTTTAGATTGAAGATTTTTTTTTACTTTTTGTACAGTACATTTTATTTTTTGTAAAAAAAAAATGTTATTTAATGAAAAACAAAAACAAAAAACTATTATTTAAAACACAAATGTATAGATACTCATGGTGAGGCCAATGAAAATGTCAGAAAAAATTTAGAAAATCTGCAGAAACAAAAGAAGTCCTTATTGTTGAGCCCTGCATACTATGAGACAATATCACGTGTGTTAAAGTTGTTTTATGTAATCTTCACTTGCTCTTTCTCGAAAGCCATAATGAAAAGGTCATTCAAGTCCCGTGTGAACTCTGCGGGCAACTTTATACATTCAGCTGAGAGCTGAAAAGCTACAAGAAAAGGCCAGAATGTTTGCTTTGGGTATTGTCTTTTCTTTTGAAATAGTAGGCAGCCCATAGCGGTTACAGATACTGCTACCCTTTATCTAGAACAGATAGACATCAGTGATGTGTCCCAGATGCTAACTACATGTCTATATAAGCCCCTTGCATTTTTAAACCAAATAAAAAAATAAATATGCATTTGGAAAGCTGTATTCCCAACATGTTTTGGGTGTAATTTAGTGTTTAATTAGGATAAACCACTATTTGTAATTATTAAGTCTGATCTAGATCTAAGACATCTGAGGCAAGACTCCCCAGATTACTCAAAGTCTGTGCGAGCTTTTTCCCACTGGCAGAAATGAATTACTTGAAAGACTTTGAGTTCACCGTTGTAATCGCAATGTTAAATGTTCCCTGTGATTAAATCAAATGCTTGTGAAGCTCCGATACTTCATAGACCCGCAATAGAGTGCATGGCCTGCAGTCAGACTACAACTCTTGGGAGCGTACTGCATTGACATTACTTGTTTGTCTCGAAGGCACCTGGTCTAAAAGTAGAAACTAATTGACAGGGGTGTCTGCAACCTTGCCTTTGGCTGGCTCAAGTGCACTATGTGGAAGCCTGCAACCATTCTGAGCGAGGTAATTAATCTACTGCTATTGAAGCTTGTTTTTACACTCCCCTTGTCTTCAAATTGTTATAAAAGGGAGAAAAAGTATTTGGGCCTTTCAGGGACTTGCTTAATTGCTCACATGTTTTACACCTCCACATTGCCGCTAACTAGGGAATTGGGTCATCAATAAAATCTTAATGAGTTCAGAATGGATTATTCAACTTTGATTATTATAGATTTATCCTTTAGTCCATCAATTAGAAGTGAGCGATTTACCAGTTGAAACGATTTAATGGTAGACATTTTCTGTTGCAGTTATTCGAAATACTGCTATAGCGTAGGGGATGGCCATCACTTTGCATTCAGAGAGAAAATGAGCAAGAGCTTGTTAAAAAATGGTTTGTGGTGTGGAACTGACCCTCTGTTAAGGTCCACTTCCCTGTTACTGTTGCTAATGCAGTCAAACTTTTTCAAATGAGAGAAACATTTCACATTTAGTGAATTTCCTCATGAATTGTTATCTGTATTAACCATGCATTTACATATAGCAATTGTATTTAGTCTTCAAAAAGGCTTTAAAACCGGATGGTTCCTTGCGCAATATTCTATAATATGACATTATAAAAACATTTTTATTATAGTGCATTATTTGTAAACAAATACCTTTTAAAGTTTACATTATATAATCAGCTCTATAGGTATTGCTTTTCTGACATAGTAAACTTGCTCGGTAGCTCCCCTGGTATAGCACTTGCATTTAGGTAGAGTCCCGTGAAATACAAGCCATGAAAAAAGACCTCAAAGACTTCTAAACAAGCTAAAAGGGCATGGTTGCTTCAGCAGATTTTTATCTTCTGTTTTTATCTTCGTTACTTTTGTTAACATAATCAACTAGTGTAGGTGGTATGTTATTTGCAAACATGATAGAGTATTAACCTTTTATCGCCACTCAACAGATATTTCATTTCTGCCATAATGCACACAACAACCAACATATAAAATGTTGCCAGATTATTGTTCATCTGGTTTGGATAAAACTGATCACGCTTTTAGCACCACAAACGTGTAAGCAGCAACATAGGGCTGGTCCGAATACCATTTTTTGAGCTTCGAAGCTTTGGTAGTAATCAACACCGAATATCAACACGCGGGCAGGGCTTATATGCTCCGAGAACGGACACTGCACTAGTGATACAAAACACACAGGTCTGTTAAGAGCAATACTTTTAATAAGGTAGCCTAACATTTTTCTAACAAACAAATCACTCACAAATCAGAAATTAGCAGCACAGTAATTATTGACACCATAAAGGGTAGGCTATTTAAATAAAAGAAGAACGAAAAATAAATGAACGAACTTCAACGATCTGTAATAAATAAAGAACACGGTAGCATACTTTCAATAACAGCATCACACATTTTAATTAACGAACAGTTTAAATAAAATTAAATGAACTCCCTTAAATAGAATAAAACAAACTGTAATAGGCTAAATAGAACAAGATAACTGGGGATGTACCTATAGACAAATTATTATTAGGCTGGGCTACTGTACTTTTTTTTTTATGACTGCCGTATTCGCAAGTATTTTCCAAGCAAATTAAGTGCACGTTTTTATCATGTGTAAAATTACTGATTAACATGGCGGATAAAAGCAGCTCGTTTTTTTACACCAACAATATACTATAGGCGTACTACTTAAAGAACTCAGGTGATTTTTTAAACTTGATGTGCTGCTGTGGTAGGCCAGTTTCAAATCGTATATTTGGCACACTGCCTTTGTCTTGAAGACGTATCGTAGTATCGCGCTACAGCGCACATTCTATCAGCTGCAGGTCTGGCACATCCGTCTCAATATAGCAGGGTTCCTCAATAGGCGGCCCGTGGGCCACATCCGGCCCGTGAGAGAAAAAAGTTTGGCCCACGGTAAGGTACTCGGTACCACCGGTACTTAAGAAAACCTGGTCACGTAACGTTTTCATTTTTTTAGTACCGACTTGGTACCGAAATACCGGGTCTTTTGACAACACTAGTCACAACAGACATGTTTTCTGTTGAGCCTGGATTGTGAACATGTGTATACCATAGCATGATACCACAGCATTAGCAAACGATTCTTCTGTTCTTTATAGAAATGTACTGTATGGTGTGCAAATCCTTTTGTACGCTCTGAGTCACATATGCTCTTGGTGAATAGATATATACCATGACTAAAGACTTACCTGAAGGCGACTAGATTATTTTACCTACATTTTTCAATTTTCTATTTATCATTCAAGTGGAATGAATCCAAACTTGCTGAGCAATGAATTCACAGCACGGCAACTGATATCATGGCTTTAGGAGAAATGAAAAGGGAATACATTTACATTTACATTTAGTCATTTAGCAGACGCTTTTATCCAAAGCGACTTACAATTGGGGGAGGTGATATTCTTTCATCCATGCCGAGATGTCCGCCAGGCAGCCTGAGATCCGTGCAGCTACCGTTAGATCATCTGGTTGAAATGAAAGATAGAGCTGTGTGTCATCAGCATAGCAATGGTAGGAGAAGCCATGTGCCTGTATGATGGGACCCAGTGATGTTGTGTATATGGAGAAGAGGAGGGGTCCAAGAACTGATCCCTGAGGAACCCCAATCTGAGGCTGAGGCTGAATAGGCTGAGGACACGGATACAGACATATTGTATGGGAGGAGGCACTGTAGATTGCGAGCATCTCACTGAAAAAGCCTGCAGGCAGGAGCAGAAATGCAAGGCGGTGAAAATCATTCATTGTTTGTGCTGTTATCATCTCTACATGTTGTGAACATAATGCTGTTGTATCGGGAAAGGTTTTTGCTGGTCAGCAGCAACAGTAGGGAGTCTTCATGGAAGTCTTCTCACATTGTGTTTATGGCCTTGTGCAGTCGTGTGTAGCAACAAACTCTTCTGTAACAATAGGTTTGTTTGAGATGCCAAACACCCCGTCTTGAATGTACTCCACAGTAGGTGGTTGCAGTCAGGGAGGAGTCAAATATGAGCTGTCAACTCAAAATATGAGCTGTCAACTCAACTCAAAGTGGAATAGAAATCTGTGCAAACAATAGCAGTTCCAATAGCATGGAAGTGGATTTTAAATACTTGTAGATGAAGATAATGAACGAGATATACAATGTGCCTGTTGTGTCATAGATGTTTTGTTAATCAATTTATAGAAATAAAAACACATTTTCAAAATTATAAAGTTTTTATTTGTTGCACCTAGTGACACCTAGTGGTGCGGAGGTAGTTTATTTGCCAATTTTTGGACCTTTTTCACATACTGATGCATTTCCGCAGTAATTATCATCATAAATTATAACATTTTGTGTTTTATTACTCTGACAAAAAATAGCGAACACTTCCAGTGTTCTAATTTAAAACTACACTTTAAAAAAGGCCACCTACTTTCATTAAAAAACCTAAGTTTAGTTGCTGCCTTAAATTTTTCAGTATAATCAAATCGGCTGTACAATAGGCTTGCCGCGATAGACGGTGCTGACGGTGATACCGGTGTTAAGCCGCAACACCGGTTACGTCACTTGCCCACCGCGTCACCGACCCCCACCGTCGTTTTGATTTTTTATAGTAATAAAAATAATTTAGTTCAGTAAAAGAACAGACACTACAATTAAAAACTGAACGCGGCTGCTCAATGCAGCGTGCCGAACGACAGTCGCATCACAGATCAGATTTAATTTATCCAGTGAGGAGAGTGAGTCCAGCTGACTGACAAGAAGAGTGAGGTGAGGTGAGACAGACAAGACGATGGCGGATGATTTAGTTTCGAAACGAGATGCAAAAGCGCCTGTTTGGCAATATTTTGGATTTTGATTTGGATTTGCCGTTTATCTAAGGTGATTTTGGAAGTTTTTTTTAAACATTCGTTTCTTATTTAATTGGTTCCACATTG
>NW_015547688.1:2760467-2760959 GCF_001515605.1 Sinocyclocheilus anshuiensis
AACAGAAAAATATATGAAGCGTATTCCATGTTAAAATCAAACGTTCGAACGACCGACCGACCGACCGATCGAACGTAACCGAACGTCTTGAGCTTTGAGCGTCTTACACTGCGGGTGACCCACGTGACGTCAGCGTCTTGAAATTAGCTGGTGTTTAAACATTTAAGTAGCCAAGCTGCTGTGTAAAGATTACAAGCATTACAATAATGATATTTTATACCTAAAATAATACTCAACCATTTCCTGCATAATACTCAACCATTTCCTGCATCCTGCTGTACTTCCCTGAATGAGTCTTTAAAGGTGTTGTAGGCTAATAAGTCGTTCTGAGTAATACATTGAAAAAGCTCCCACCTGTATATGACTAAACAAAATAACATGTAGTTTACTTGAGGTTCTGTTATAAATGTGTCTATTAGAAACATTAATTTAAATTAATCAATTGTACAAAAAATTGTTTTAAATTAATTAAGACTTCCCGAGTTTTTGAAC
>NW_015547688.1:2761153-2773105 GCF_001515605.1 Sinocyclocheilus anshuiensis
GTAAGACTTCCCGAGTTTTTGAACGGAAGTCCTGAATGACTGTTATTAAAGGTCATTTAATGAATTTTAATGATTTCCAATGCCCCACAGAAACCCTGCCTTTGTTGGAAAGGTAAATAAATAATTTTAATTATGTTTGATTATGTTATAACACTTTTCAGTAACAATATTTCATATTACAGTAAAGTGTAGTAGCTTTTTTAAGTTTCTGAAATATCCTATAATTGTAACACTCAGAGGTAACTTGAACTCTATACTTTATGAAAGGAAAGGAAAACAAATTTGGCGGAGTTAAAAACAAACATTGGCCCTCCAGGAGCGGGACTGAGAACCCTGACTAGATCTTCACATTAATTGAATGTGATTTATCAACACCATCTTTAAATTTGCAACATCTGTTGTAAATATATGTATAGGCCTATGTTTAAATATATACATTTACTGTAATATGAAATATTGTTACTGAAAAGTTATGTTTGCTTATGTTATAAGCAAACATAATTAAAATGATTAATTTACCTTTCCAACAAAGGCAGGGTTTCTGCGTGGCATTGAAAATCATTAAAATTCATTAAATGACCTTTAATAACAGTCATTCAGGACTTCCGTTCAAAAACTCGGGAAGTCTTCATTCATTTCAAACAATTTTTTGTATAATTAATTAATTTAAATTAATATTTCTAATAGACACATTTATAACAGAACCTCAAGTAAACTACATGTTATTTTGTTTAGTCATATACAGGTGGGAGCTTTTTCAATGTATTACTCAGAACGACTTATTAGCCTACAACACCTTTAAAGACTTATTCAGGGAAGTACAGCAGGATGCAGGAAATGTTGCATTTTAAATTTAATTTCGCTACCTATATGCTTCCATAAGTTCACAGCGTTTCCCCTGTTCATTCTCTCCTTGGCATATCCGTCCATTCATTCATCCATCCATTCTTCCATCCATCTATACTCAATCAGATGTCAGGCAAAGGTTCTCTAGAGCATTGAGCATCCTGATGAGGAGGCTGCTGCAGCTGTTTGCTTTTCCAGACATGGCTTTGTGCTCACTGTTCACTTGCACAGTGTTCTGGCCGCTCATTACTCGTGTCTGCTACACATCCATTCATTGGCACCAAAGGTGGCAACACTGGGCTTGTTTTGTTGATCCCTCATTATAATGTGCAGATACTGGGAGCGAAACTTATTAGAATGCGCTTATGCATAACTCCGATTACCCACCGCAAAAAATTACATGCAATCTCTGTGGTGCCTCTGACCTTACAGATGTCTTTTTTTTTGTTTCCAATTGCATGCCCTCTCCAAATCTGCAATTCAATAAATATCATTTGTGGTTGATGCCACCAATTAAAATGAGTGATTGTGAGGCACTTTATAATAGTTTCGAGTGCAACAGCAAATTATGTTCTGACATGTCTTTGATTTATGAGTGAATACGCCCAGTGGACTGACTGCAGATGCTGAACAGCTGTGATAGTCTATTAAAATAGTCAATTATTTTATTTGGAAGCTGATTCCACCCAAGCCTTAAGCACATTTTGTACGAAGCTTGTGTGTGGTACATTTTTTAAGATACCCATCAAAATTTGTAAGTATTTGTATTTTGATATTTTTTTTAGTTGTCAACTGATAACTAACTAACTGATAACTGACTCCCTACTGTGTTATTCCTATGTGTGTCTGCACTATGTCTGTACTTTCTTCTGCACTGCAAGCTCCTGTCGTCAAGTTCAATTCCTTGTGTGTGTAAACATACTTGGTAATAAAGCTATTCTGATACTGATAAAGATTTTTCAATGGCCAATGTCAATATGAATAGGTTTATATTTGCAATATACAATTTAAGATTAAATGCACAAAAAATCTGAAATTGACACTTTTAAACAAGATTTAAACAAGTTCATGTTAGAAAATTAAATGACTAAAAGCACCTGATTAATTATCACTAATTGTTTTGTTTACGTCTGATTTTGTGATTTATGTTAATGTCTGATTTTATGTAAGTTTGATTTTTCAATGACCAATGGCAACACAAATATTGATACTGACAGAGATTCTTTTTCATATTTTTGCACAATATTTACTCAGAATTCACAAAAACAACTGTAAAAACTATCATTAACTGGCAAACCTCTTGGTTAATGGGTATTAGGGCTGTAACAACTAATCGATAAAATCGATTATTATCGATAATGAAAATCATCAACAACGATTCTCATTAACGATTAGTCAGGTCTGCCCACAGTGCATGCCCAACTTCAGCCGGTCGCATCAAATTACAGCACTGAATTACGCATTTCTATGGACAAAATGCATCTAAAAATAGGGGAGGAAACAGAATGAGCTCCTGCAGGAAAAGTACGTGATCCAAGCTACCCAAAACATGAGAAATCTTTATTTTAAGCTTCAAGCTGATGCATTAGCGTAATGGCTTGCCCTGTCAGGCGCTTTGACAGATACGTGTGTGCATCCTCAGCGCACTTTCAGTTAACGGTCATATCCTTATCTGTAAATGTCACAAATTCACGCAAGCCTTTCCATTTTTGCATAAAGGCCCGACCTGACAGTCTGTGTTATGTTGAAATCTTTACTGAAAGAGTGCCGGCGCGGCGGGTACGCGCATTAAACAGACGGAACACAGAGAGGGAGACAATATTCAGCGCAAAAACATTCAACAACAACATCCGGTGCAACTCCTGGCCTTCAAACACACTACTAGTTGTATTGTAGATTTAAACCCTACACCACTCAGTTCACATTCACATAACCATTAGCATTTTTTCGGTCCAAAAAGTGTGTACTACACTGGCAACATTGAAGTAAGTGCGGTAATACTGGGACATACTACAACGTCACAAAATTGTACTTTGATGCCACAATTAGAGAATGTCACAAACCCATCTCTCTGAGAACCGTATCATGCTATGATGTCAGATGGGCGTTTATGACATCAGACCTTCAAAATCAAAGGCTCCAGTGTGTTGTTCATATTTAGCAGCGAGGAGCGAGTTCAATCACACGGTTCATTACTCGTGTTGCTTGTGGTGTATATTATCTCTAATGATACCAATCTGCATCAGGCCAGTTTGAAAAGCAAAGACCCTCTGGATACCAGCCAAATGATTTTATAATTAGATAAATGAATTAGGTTAAATCAGGAAATAAGAGTCAGGACAAGCAGATAATGGTCTAGTGAGGCTACAGGTTCAGACACGTTAAGAACCATCCAAAGTACCATCGCTCACGTCGGCGCTGTGAAGACATTACTTCCCTCATAATTGCTCTGTTAAGTCACTCGCTCATTGGCACTCAGTCATGCACTTCTGATCGATGCATGTTTCGCATCGGAGAGAAGGGTCTCCTTCTTGTTGATGACCCTGAGGTGTGACCTATGATCTCCACTTAAGATTGACAACTTATTATTGTGAGAGCATCCTTATCTTAATGCACTTCGACTGATAAAAGCTTTTTTGGAAACCTCACAAAGTCTGAGGCTGTGGAAAATAGGTTGAATTGTCTGTATGAAAACATTTAGTGCTTAGACCTTTTTGGTTTCCCTGCTGCTTTTGTTTGTGCTTTCATATATTTCATATTTTCAAATAATCTCAGTGTTGGAGGTCTCAGTTTAAGCATTTTCCTTTTTAATACTGGGCTTTTTGACACTGCAATGATTGATAGTTTGCATGCTACCATGCTTGAATTTATTATTTTGGAATTTTTTTTTTTACATTTAGGCCTTTTTGATGCTTTAATGAATGATAGAAGAGTGAGAACGGTGGAAGAATGCAAATGTAGCAGATATTTTGTAGTTATCTCCATCATTACAAGTTTATTAGCATTCAAAGCCAAATGTTTTGAGAGTGCAGGCATTTACATGGAAGAGTTTGCAGTTGATGGCCTCAGATATCTCCAGTTACGGCCTTTTAGTTGAGCTCTAAGATCCCATGTCACCATGCACACAAGTCATCCATTTACAGCATGTGTTTTACATGGTTATCCTGAACGAAAAAGCCTATTTGTTTCAGTCTGCTGGCTAATTGTACATTTTGGGCCTGTAATGAACAGCACACAGTGGCTCTGGCTGTCTGTGCTGCTTCAGTTCCAATATTACAGATCTGGCAGCCACGTTTAATCAATAAGAGACAATGGAGTGTACATCATTTCTTATTGATGGGACATTGGGAGAAGATAGTCGCTGAATTGCAGTGTTTCTTTCTTGTAGCAACAAAATAGCCTGTCCGCTTGTCCTTTATGACTGATTCAAAGTTTTGAATGCCTGGTATTTTTTAAGCAATGTAGCAATTGAACATCTCTTTGTTAGAGGGATGGTGTATAACTGTTTATAGAGAGTGACTCATAGACTTTTTGTTGTCTTGTTAAAGTAATGTTGTCTTGTTCATGGTGTGTGTATGCGGTATATGTGTGTGGTTCTGTTTGTTTCTGTCTATTAAATTGAATGGATAGAGGCAGAGCAGAATTTAGGTTTGCAGCCAATTGTAATAAAGGGATGGGGTTTAAGCTGGCTAAATAATTTGAGAATAATAATGGAATTTTATTTACATTACGAGGTCAAAAAAAGAGAAAAGAAACATACACGGATGAATTGTTCACAATAACATGCATTTAGCAAATAGAGTGAATTGTCAAGCTACTGTAATGAGGTGGGCGATTAACTGGTAGAAATTTGCCGACCGGTAGATATTCCTAGAGGCTATCATCTCTATCGCAAGTACATGCTCAATGTGACATTGCTGTGCTACGTGGTCGCGACAACTTATAGTTTGCATGTGTTTTTGAGCATTGCAGTTTAAAAACAAGTGATTTTAAGCCGTTGAAACGAAATCTGCAGCGAAAGAAATTTCAATTCATGCACGTGCTGTCAGAGAGACTGTTTCTGAGTGCTTCCACAGAGGCGTGTGCACAAGAGGATGGTGCTCATAGAGTGCGGGAGTATCGAAGTTATTTTTGCTGCTTTATAGGACTTGAACGGTTAAAGCATGTGTCAAAATGCCCGTCTTTGCAAGTAACCTCGTAACCACGTTAACTTAGGTCTTAAATGAAAGTAAACATCTGAGAAAGAAGATACATGTGTGACAGTATATTGGATCCGGGCAGCTCTTAAAGTGACAGCAGTCTAATATTACTGCTGTCTGTCATTCATGTTAATCAAACAACAAAAGAGCGACAATCTCTCACTGCTCTTGACTAAATCACTTTTATAACTTTAATAAGAAGAAATATATGTTTAATTTAGACTGAAGAATATGCTGTATTTTTATACATTTGATTACTTCACAAAATGTAGCAGTTCTTACTTATGTGTTCTACTGTAGTTTTCTTTTCCTGTTGCTTGCAATTAGTTTCTTATTCTTATTTAATCACTGACTTGACTTGTCAGTGAGTGAGCTTGAGTTTTTTATTTTTAAATTTAGGCTAGTATTAGTTTTTTGTGATATTTACACTGGTGACATGAATAGGCATGGGCCGGTATGAGATTTTGATGGTATGATAACCTTAAGCAAAAATATCACGGTTTTTAAATGACTGGGTAAAATTAAAAAAAACTTTTTTCCGCTGAACACAATATATTTTGTTTTTGAGCAACATACAGAATATTAGGAAAAGTATAATTTGTTTATTTTTTCTTTGATTTGTTTCCTAAAAAGAAGAAAAATAAAGACTGACATCTTTAATTTTAGTTATATAATTCATATACATATCATTTATATCATTTCATATCATTTAGTTATATAATTTCATATACATAATTTGATTTAATAATAACCCAATTTGAGCAAAAACAGAATGTTCTGTTCTGACTAGCTTTGTGAAATTATACTACATGCCTGAACGACGCAAACAGCAGAAGCTCTGAATGAGAATGAGAATTGTTGCATCCAGTGGGGACATAATTACGGATTATAATGACTTATACTGTCTTTTTTTCGCGTTGCGTTGCATCGCGCCGCTTAAGCATAAAACCATGTCTGCATTTGTAATCGGAGAAATGACAAACAACAAGCGCTACTCTACACTGCTCAAAACTCCCGTATGAATTATCAGTGGCAAATCCTTAAAATGAAAACGTACTTACAGACTGTGAGTCAGAACAGCCGGCATTGTAGTCTACTCTACCAGGATCAGGAAACAGTCCTCCATAAAATGTGCTGCACACATCTGAATATTTGGGTTGAACTGTTCTGGAACAGTGTTGTAAATACAACTTAACCACTGATTTCTAGTCGTGTCCTCTTTTGGAAGGCCAAACAAAGTAGTTTCACACGACGAGCTAGAGTGAGCGGAGGCCAGCGGGCCTGAGTGAGCTGGACTCCGCTTCGTCCAAACTTATTGTTTCTGGGCTTTGTGTTAAAAAAAAAAACAAACCCTGGTGTTTCCCCAAACCTTCTTGACGCTACATCGTTCGTAAGTTATACCTTAAGTTATACCTTGACGTTAATACGTGTTTCCCGAAACATTCTTAGTTAAGTATACCTTCTGTAAGTCATTTGTTCGTAAGGTTAGTCTGGACCACTCTTAGCTATACCTTATCGCTGTTCACAGTTCACTCCGCTAGTGGCCACCACTGTGAAAAAACCTTCTTCACATTTCAGTCGATACGATTGTAATTCTGTGGCAAGAAAAAGTGCAGAACCAAATAAATATTACAATTCTAAAGTTGTAATACACCCAGTGTTCAATTAATTGATTGAAGTTTTTTTATGCAAAGAATAAAACTGTCAGAAGGCCAAACAAAGTAGTTTCGCTTTCACAACGAAACAAAGTTACGCATTCTTTCTTTGAGTGAACATTTGGGTGGCGTTATGCAAATCTTCCCACATAGTGAGGTAGATATGTGGGGGCGTGTTAGAATGAGCCGTTTTAGGTAGGCGTGGTTGACTCTTAACTTTTATAAAGAATATCTCTTTGGATTTGAGACTTTAGTCTTTGCAACTTTACAGATCTTCTTTATGCACCAAGAGCTTGTAACACTTCAAAGAGAAATATTTTTTTGAGATTTTGGTCATATCGCCCACCCCTACACTGTAAAAACAACTGCCAATTAAAAATGTAAAAATGTACATTTAAAACACTAGTTAACTGTTCTGCCCCATTAGGTTTCATATATTGGCGTTTATGGGGTTAAAAAGTAATTTTAGTATTAGTCAGAACTTCTTGGGCTACTTTTCTGTTAGCCTGCACATCTAGAGTATGTAAATATTTCTCTGCTGTCAGTTAAGAATATGGCCTAGAGTTTCTGCCTTATTATGCCGGAGAGTCTCACCAACACCTTGTGCCAATCAGCACAAACCCAGATGGCAGTAAAAACGTCATATCGTTCCTTTGTCAACGTTCTGCTTGTCACAGGCACCTCAGTATATGAGCTCTTCAGACCTCTCTTTTCCTAGCCATTTTTCCTCATTGAAGGTGTTTTTCCTGGAAAATGTGCACTGCTTTTCCGCCCCCTCTAAGACAGTTCCTTTCTCACAGGCGTTCTGGCATATAGTGCATGAATCAACAGATGCCTGACAGTGAACCAATCAATCCATGAAGATGTGGCTTTCTATTTACAGAGTCCTTGTGAAAGATCAATGCCTTTCTCCTAGCTTTCCATTTAAAAGGGCATAAACAATAATTTGAAAAAAAAAAAAAAAAAGTAGCTGGAAATAACATAACTCTTACAGAAGAGTGTTTCACACAATTCAGACCAGACAATGAAGACAATAGAGACTTTACTATTGCAACGAAAAAAGCTCCATCCAGCTGTTTAATACATTGATTGGAAGCTTCTCTCCATGACTCCCAAATTTTTATGTGTCTGGATGGCAAAGAGCATAGCCGACACAATTCATTTTCCATTTCTTTTGTGATATCAGTGACTCTCAAAATCCTCTAATGTTCTGAAAACTTGCAAGTATCTATGAATTCCGGTCTAGGGTGTCAGAAGGTCAGTGGTAATAAATGAAAGAAAGCATCTGTGAAGCAGACATTCTCAGGCTCTATGTCTTAAGTGCGCTATCCTCCTTTTTCCTGGGAAAGTTTCTTTTGTAGACCAGCTGTAGGTAATTGCTCTGTTCTTAAACCTAGCTACCTACCTAGACAAGATTTTAAAGGGATAGTTCAGCCAAAAACAAATATTCAGCCAAACTCACCCTTTTTGACATTTCAAACCTGTATGACTACTTTTTTTTCTTTTATAATATAATAATTAGTGCTGTGTTCGATACATCGATACGACGATGTATCGTCACAGAGATTTGACGCGGAGCGTGAGTGACTAAACGTGTGTGAGGTACAGTGAAGACAGCGCATTAGTTTAGAACTCTTCTAATTTTTATTTTTTAAACGTGGAGAGTGTGTTGATTTGTGCAATGATAACCTACCAGTAATTTTAAGATTATTTAAATATATTACAATTAGTACATTACAATATACATTTATTAGAACGAGTACATTATTATTTATGGGCTTAAAAACAAGATGCACACAATCAGAATATTGTACCTGGTGGGGAGTGCACAATGTAAACATGAAACATATGCCATTACCTATATTGTACTGTGGTACAGTTATGGAGGCCCTTCATAATGCAGAGGTCAACTGCCTCTTCTGCCAATAGTTAGCAACAGCCCTATAGTATGCAGTGTTTAATAAACAGCTGTTTTACAAAATTCTTCTGAGGTGAAATTCAGTGCAGTCCCGTATTGTGGCCTCTGTATCGTGATACGTATCGTGACTTTGCTGGTGATACACAGCCCTAATAATAATTGTATTGATTTAAATTATTAAATTGATTAAATTCCATTTAATGAAAGTAGCAACATTAGACCCAATGTTTTTTTAAACATCTTCAACTATACACTACCATTTGGGATCAATTAGAATTTTTTTAAAGACAGTATTACTTTTATTCAGCAAGGATGCATTAAATTGATCAAAAGTGACAGTAAAGATATTTATGAAGTTACAAAAAATTTCTATTCCAAATAAATGCTGTTCTTTTATACGTTCTGTTCATCAAAGCATATATCAAAGTTTCTACAAAAACATAAAGCAGCACAACATTGTTTAACATTGATAATAAGAAGAAATGTTTCTTGAGCAGCAAATCAGCATATTAGAAGGATTTCTGAAGGATCATGAAGGGTCAGACAGCAGTAATATATAATATATTTTAAAATATATTTAGAAACAAAGTAGTTAATTTAAAAGCTGATAATATTTCACAATATTTTACTGTATTTTTTATCAAATAAATGTACCCTAAGTTTTGAAACTTAACTAATGTCTTCTCCATTGTCTTGTTAGGAGTTGCAAAGGACCAGCACAGGCCTGACACTGATAGGACACAAGTCAGTTGTGTGTTTCCACTAGAGCTGCCCCCTAATAGTCGACTAACCGTTAGTCGACGAGAAGAGGCTTGGTCGACCAAAATTTCATTAGTCGCTTAGTCGCAGAAGAAAAAAATCCACACGAAGTGTCTGTGACGGACAAATCGTTAACGGCTGGTCTATGTGGTAATATAGTACATCGGGCAGGACATCCATATGCTCACCTAACATTCATCGACCTCAAATATGGCTTATCATCTGAAATATGTATGTAGTAGCAACTTTACATGGCAGCTCAATCTAATGTTAGCCTAGAAAAAAGTGCGCAGTTCATGTGTTTGTGCGGAGTGTGGAAGCTGAACAGTAGCGCGCTTGGGCTATTGCATGACAGATGGAGGCTCCGGTGCGATCATTTGCTCTTAAAATACTTCGTCATTTTTGGTCATAACTAATGCTTAAAATGAACGACTACTAGTCGACTAGAAAAATCTTTAGTCGAGGGCAGCCCTAGTTTCCACCATCATTCTCATGCAGTGCAGTTATTTGTTGCTGGTTTTCTTTTGAATGCGCTCCGCACATTGCGAGGACCGGCAGACCTCAGTGCAGCAGGGCATCTGTTTTTAATTCTTCTCCACTCGCGGACCTCCGTGACCCACTTTAGAGAGCATCAGGATTAAGATAAGCCTCCCTCACTTGTTCTCTCTCACTTGGATCTTAATTCTCATTAACGTGTCCTGACTATCTCGAGTCATCGCTTGACTCTATTTCAATCAGGGCTGTGGCGTTTCACATATGCCTCCGTGAGCAGGGCAATCACTTACATGTAAGTGATTTGCACATACATGAAAACATCTCAGCCCCATGTTCCTGCCTCCCTTTCGCTCGTAACCTCAGCGAAAGGTGACTAATTTACAGCTTCACAGGAAGGAAATAACCTCAAGCTAATTGAATTATGCCATTTAACTGCGTGCACTCTATAGATTATACCGGTTTATTAAACAGGCCCTGTGGAAATGTATTGGCAATGTTGGTTTGGTATACTCTAAAGACATCAATTTACAAGTTAGCGGCATCTTCTTTTAGAGACCGGTTGAGAATTAATCTTCCATATGCGACAGAGACATGCAAAATTTGCTCATATGGCATGATCGTGAAGCCTTAGCTCAGTCTGTTTAGGGAGTATAAGTCTATTTTTCCTCTTTATTCAACATTGAATATTCCACCGAAGGCAGTGATTACTAATGGCAGCACTTAATGTCTTATTTCTGAAAGCCCGTGCTTTAAACTGTAATAAAGTGCATATTTTCAATCTCCTTGTCCTGTTACGGAGCAAAAGGTTGTACTCTATTGCTCAATTTTAGATGTTAAAGTTACATTTTTACCCATCAGTTTTCTTTATGTCATGCATGAATGGTTTTAAGGTCAGGTTAGTATAATCCTTATTGCATACAACAGTCTGAGAGACTACAGTTTAATTAGGAGGAGAACAAGTCCTTGCCATTTCACAGTTGTTGTAAACGATCCTGGTTATCATTAGAAAATCTCTTTGTATGTAGCACAGCACAAAGCTCACATATTTATTACATTCTAGCCTCATTGTCCCATTTCTTTTTTTGTAACTACTGCAAGTTACTGTGTATCTCAAAATATATTCGTAATATTTTTGCCATTTTTATGCCTTTAAGCAATTTATGTCGAAGTGCTGCCCACAAAGCACATAGACGTGATTTTTAAAATAGAAATTCAGTTTACTGTTTCAAATTTGGATGTGAACACTGGTCACATGCACCAGCATGTAATGAATCATACCATTGTGTAATGTAAATGTAGTGTAATGTATCAGACCTCTTGGCTTTTTACCAAACATTGGCTAAGGTTTTCTGGCATACAGTATAAAATAAAGAAGTAACCATATTTTAATTTAGTATAGTACTGAATTAAATAGGCTTCATGGACAGATGATGATAGATTAACAAAAAATAAAGCTTGAATCAATTACCAATATGTCTGGGTAGATCTTGATTTACATATATCCTGTTATGGCCAATGAAAAATATTTATATACATAATCCCAGTTTAAAAGGATTAAGTAAACTTCTATTTTACAAATTCAAAGTGATTGTGTGACATGAAATTAGGGGTGCTCCGATCAGGATTTTTGAGGCCGATCACAGAAAGCAGTATCTGCCAATACCGATCTTTTTAAAGCCTTCTTTTTATCATTTATAACTATTTATTGTGATACTCCAGTCAGGATTTTTATACATTTATTCAGGGCCTGAATTTCATTTTTGAAAATGGGGGAATTCCCCTCTTAGGTGTGTCTTGTGAGAGGAGAAGCAGCTTTCACACAGGAGTCCGCTACTGATCCGTGGCTGTTTACCACAAACACAACATTTATCCATTATTTTGATTTCAAATCCAAACATTGTCACTGAAAATGCTTTTTCAGAATTGCAATTCTTTTTTTACACAGTACAGTAATACAATCTTTCACAGACATGTTTAAACACAACAAATATAAGCAACACATTATTCAATGCTTTTTACTTTTGCATTTACTTCTAGATTTATATATTAAAGGGGTCATATGATGTTGCTAAAAAGAACA
>NW_015547688.1:2774669-2780292 GCF_001515605.1 Sinocyclocheilus anshuiensis
CATTATGTGTGTGCGCTGAAAGTGTGCATGAGCGCACGGTCTACAGGTGAGTGCGCGAGCGCTGAATGGTTAAACACTGGCAAGAATTAAAAAGTAATGCAATTTATAAACTTTAGTGACGATATGACACTGCCTCGATTGTGCAAGTGACAATTCCTATGTCAACTGCAGCGTGCAGCTCGCTTATAGACAGACGCGATGTGTGGTGATTTGAAGACATTTGCGTATTTTGAGAGAGAGCGCGCGCGGTGATTCACTCACGCTGTTTGTGAAATTACGTCTCACACAAGGTTTTCAAATTACTTTGTTATTTAATGAAGAAATATGAAGGTGAGTACCTCACCTTCAGCATTATAATTATTTCACCCGCGCCGGACAGAGACTGAGACGGTGCCGCTGCATGTCGTGCCAAACCTCTCACGGCAGCGTCAGCAGCTTGAGATCGCTTTTTTGAGATCGGCCTTTTAGAGACCGCCGATCGATCATCCCAACGTGATTATCGGCCGATAGTGATCGGTAGCCGATCAATCGGAGCACCCCTACATAAAATTGTGACAAAATGCTTAGGAATAGTTTCATTAGCTCATAAGTAAGCAGCAAAAATAATTTTTTGTGTACTAGTATAAAGTTCAAACACTTTACTCAATATGTTTCTAATAATCTTTTGATATAAATGTGATTGAATATTTAATATTAAATTTATAGAAATTAAATATGCGAACATAAACATTTTTGGGTCAATATGTAATCTCCATACACTTTTATTTAAGATGTAAATAAAAAAATATAATATTTAAGTTGTAAATAAAATAAAAATATTTAAGTTTTTCTACTTTTAAAATGTCATATTTAATACAATTTTGTTTCAAAGAAAACCCTGTGCCAGTTTTTCTTCCATTTGCATTGTTTTGATTTTTATAATGGTAACACTTTAGTATAGGGACTAATTCTCACTATTAACTAGTTGCTTTTTAGCATGCCTATTATTAACATATTGGCTGTTTATTAGTAGTTATAAAGCACATATTCTGCATGACAATATTCTACATCCCTAATCCTATCCAATACCTAAACGTAACAACTTCCTTACTAACTATTAATAAGCAGCAAATTAGGAGTCTATTGAGGTAAAAGTCATAGTTAATAGTTTGTTAATAGCGAGAATTGGACCTTTAAAATAAAGTGTCACCGAAATAATATGAAATAACTAGTTGTATCCAAGCTTTTTGATACTGTACCCAAATGCATCCCATCGCTGTGGGAACCGCTTAGGCGCTGGCAAGGCAGGTTACTCACGATTGGCTCACTCAACCTGAAATACACCCGTGTTTCTTTAGAAGTCTGACCTGAGCCAGGCATATCACTGAGATTCGAACCCGAGATTCGAATGGCGGTACACACCATGAAAAGCCCTGCTTCACCTGAGCTGTTCTTATTAAATTCTAATGACTGCACCTCAAAAGAAACTATCAGTCTCTGTCAGTGCTACATCAACAACATTTCATGCAGCTTTGGTGCGCAGTGCTTGACTGCATATCGCATCAGAAACAGGGCACCTGAGAGACCGACTGCTTTGATTGAGGCTTCAGAGAAGGAAGTGATGTGTTCTGGTGGTCCTCGCAGAATAACTCACAACACATGGTGTGGTCATGACTGATAAAATTGAGTCCGTCTGCTGAAGGGCCCCTCGTCTGTGTGCTCGAGATTACCTCAGGCGCTCTCCAGCGAAGCCCCCCTCCATCAACCTGACCTCTCTCCAGACCTTCAACCTCAAAGCAGCAGGTGCTGACCTTCCCTCCAAACGCAGATTCACCAAAAGCACTATTCGGATGGGATTAGGTTTCTAAACAGCCTTTCTGTCACAGTTATTAACATAGAACATCTGTGATTTCATGTACTGATTTGGATGGGATTGCGCTGTTTGGTTTACCTGAGGTCACATGCATCATGAAAGCCATTGAAATACTTAATAACTTACTATTATCTAATAAATCTTTTAAGTTGGTTCAAAACATTTGTTCAAATTTACCTCTTTTAGTCTTGTTGAAACAGACCTAAAATAATTGTAAGTTGTAATTAAGTTCATTGACCAAACAAATTTTTTGAGTGCACACTTTTGCATATTTGTCTTTTTGTCCAACTTTTTCAATTTAAATCTAAGTTTGTAATGTTGTGATTAGGCCAGCATGGTATATAAAGAAAAACTGGCTTAGTGCGATTATCAAAAACTGTGATATAATTAAATAAATATGTACAGCAAGTTTCCAAGTGAAACTGTTTAACAACCTTACAGTTGTTCTATAAATAAATTGTATTGTTTATGAAATACTATTTTTTTGCAGTACATATTATTACAATATATTTCTGTTTTTGTTTAAGTGTTTTAAATAATAATTACTTTGTGAATGCGCCTATGAAAACTCAATTAAAATGCCTTTTTAAATTATTTATTTATTATTATTTTTTTTTTTAATCTGTTGACATTACTGTTACTGAAAAATGTTTTAATTAGTTCTTATAAAGAGAGTTCCCAAGTGTGAACACCTAAATTTGTCAAGTTTTTCCCAAATTGTTCAGCCCTAAAAGTATTTTTTACTCTAAAACACTTCTTTTTACTTCTAAAAAGTATCTTTTTTAAAGTTAAAAAATACAACTAAATTATATTTTTCATCTATGTAAAATCACCCCAAATAAACCTGTCATCTAATAAAAAAAATAAAAAAGTATTTTTTTAAGTATTCAAAAAAATTTTTTTTCTCTTTTTGCAATACATAAAAACAAAATAGCAATGTTGTTTTTTTTCCCAGTATCGTGCAGCCGTAGTTGTGATTGTGAGTTGGTTGGTTTAATTTGTGGCATATATCTCTTTAATGTTTATTTTTTCCTGTGGAGAAAATGAATAGGAAGAATAATTCCACAACCAAGATGTGGGTACAGTTTTACTCTATTTACTGTAAGTGCAGATCGTATTTAAACATAAGCTGCTACTACAGTAGCCATTCTGAGCAGTATATGATTGAGCTTTCCTTATTGATTTAATTTTCTTGTTGTGTTAATTAGATGCCAGTGAAACACAAATTTACCTTGGTCAGGGAAAACCAGTGCCATGGGAAGTGCTAAACGTGCATAAACATGCACATACATGTCCGTGTCCCTACCACAGACACACCTGTCAGACAATGGTGTCTAATTTCCTGCCACTCTGAATTTTTAACCAGTCTCAGGCAGCTACACACTCTTTAGGCTGCTGTATGATGTGGTGACACAGCAGTGACATTGAAGATTAGCCGCGTGGTGATGTGGCACAGATCAAAGCTTTTTAAATGATGGGGGGATGTGCTGATACTTGTTGAATAGCTCTTTTATGTGCGCTAACATTGGTATTCAAACAGAGACTGGGTCACCATTCAAGCGGCAGCGTCTAAAGGTGGGGTGTGCACCTCGCAACAAACCGACACGGTGTAGCGTTACACGGGTTGCTAGGAGGCAGGAGTGGACAAAGACAAAAAAGAGCGGCCTGAACAACAATGACGTGCATTCAGCGGCACCACAGCTATCATAAAAGAGTCCATAACGGCTAATGCTGTATTGAACCGTTATTATTAAACTGTTGGGAGTGATTCTCATTGACCCCTACTCTGCTTTGCCCTCGTGATATTTTCAACGCCACGAATGGAAGACAAAGACTGATGTATGTATCGATATCGTATTGCGTGAGCCACTTATTTGAAAACTCCATTCGCCTAATGATAGATTAAATGAGGTGGTAAATTCCATTTTTAATGACTTCTAAAGGTCACTGATGTACTTATCATTATTTAAATAGAAAAATGATTCGCTTTTGGAAATACAATAATCCATTGCTCTTATTGTAGACCTTTCAGGAGTTCAAACGACTTTGCTTTGATTGGATCTATGTTCAGTTATCTTTTTTCGCGTACGTCGACTTGTTGCCGTTGTGCAAACTTCTCATTTCAGACTGACAGGCGAATCCTTGTAGAAGGCGATTGAAATCCGTGACCTTGGTATTTGCCGTAGGACCCCAAATCTTTTTTCACGTACGTCAACTTGTTGCCGTTGAGCAAACTTCTCATTTCAGACTGACAGGCGAATCCTTGTAGAAGGCGATTGAAATCCGTGACCTTGGTATTTGCCGTAGGACCCCAAGTTTAGCAGGTAATGACTTTTAAGTAGTGCGCCAGAACTCAAAGGTTTTTTTGACAGCTCAAATGTCTACAAATCTGAAATGTCAGAACGTGTCTGCAGTTCGGTCTTGAAGAGTACTTTTGAGAAGGCTGGAATAATGTCAGTCGGAAACTGTCGTTAACTGTAAGTGGCGAGGAGGTTTTCTGCATCTCGTGGTTTCCAGCGGTGTAATAGCAGCATTTGCAGAAACATGAATGTCATTATTAATTTCACCGTGACATTTTGCATATAATTTTAGGACGCCATTGATGCCCACTGTTATGAACTGACAATGGGGTAGATTGGAGCATTTGATGACAGTTTAGAATGGCTTGAGCTGAAGGGAAAGTCTAATAGAGAGTGCTTAAAGAATGCTGGAACAACAACTACAACATGCTGCCGTGGGGATAATATCATATTTAAAGGCTGCAATTCCTTTGTTTGTAATGGCATAGATACGAGTAGATTAAAACAAGCTTACACAATTTCTTTTCGGCATTCTGCTCTAGTGTGCAGCTGTTGCTGGAAGGTCTTCTTCAGTTGTTTGCCTGAAGATTTACATTTACTTTTGAAGCAATAGTTCATCCACAAATGAAAATTCAGTTATTTACTCACCCTCATATTGTTTCAAGCCTGTTTCTGTTTTTGTTTTTTCAGTGCAACTCAAAAGGAGAAATTTAGAAGTACCTTTATGTACATAAATGTACATGTTCAACAAGCAATCACCATTTTGTGAATACTGACTCAGTATAAAATGGAAATAACTAGTGGTCGACCGATATATCGTTTAAGGCCAATATATCGGCCGATATTTGGCATTTTTCAAATATCGGCATCGGCTGATGTGTTCGAGATCCCTCTTGTTCGCTGTCGTCGTTAACAGTTCTGTCTAGGGCTGGACGATTTTCCCGATTTTATCGATTAATTCGAATTTATTGTTTTGCCACGATTTTATTTTTTAGAAATCAAGGAATCACGATTTTGAATAGAAATATTACCAAATGTTAGAATTAGACACTTTGAAAATATGCCGGTGATAACAGTAAAGAGAAACTAATGATCCAACCGCATGTCGGCGCACGTGATTAACCGCTCACGTGTGACACGCTCTGTGAAGGACAATTAATATAGCGCTAAGCGCCATTCACATAGAATGTGCTTTTGTGTTGACAAAGATGCGACGCGGGCAGTGGAATAGGTAAAACATGCAAGAAGATGGGAGTGAACTTCTTTTAACTTGAGCACAGTGTTTTTAGAATGGCATTTCATGCATGAGACACTGCAAAAGACGCGAGCGCAACAGTCAAACACATCCATGTTTACACAGAAAAAACAATTGAAAAGCAGCGCAATCGAATATAAAACCTGTAAAGAACTACTACTGTATGTCTGATATTTCATGTTTGCATCATGGTGACAGGCTGAAAGCTGCTGTTGT
>NW_015547688.1:2780523-2781237 GCF_001515605.1 Sinocyclocheilus anshuiensis
GCATTTTTCAAATATCGGCATCGGCCGATAAGTTTTTCTGTTTGGCCGATGTGTTCGAGGTGGGACTTTTATTTTGACAGCGCTGAGATTGCAGCGCCTGAACACACAGCGCTCACATTCTCCCTCAGTTCTATCTGATCTAATAATCAGATAGAACTGTTAAACAAAGGTATTAAAATGTATACAAAAAAGTATTATAACGATTGATTTTATATTATTAGTAATAGAAAAGCAAACAATATAACACTGTCTCGTTTGCGGTCCGCATTCAGCAAATACGCATTTAAATCATTTGAACAAATCTTTGAATGTCTATTAATGAACATTTAATTTCACATACCTTGCAAACTTAGTCGAATCTAGTTGAGATCTTGTGAAGTGTGCATTTGTCTCCTGCATGATCTCGTGTGCTCTGTGTGATGGACGGTCTGTGCGAATTGAATGCGAACAGGAGAGTTCAGCCTCACTGGAGATGCGCGATCGCCAAAATTTAAACTCGTGATTTCAAATTATGCTGCGCTTTATGCATTTGCCCAATGCACACACAGATTACTTAGTGCCCTGTTGGTTACAATGTTGACTTTTTATTAAATATTTATTTATTTTTTATTTGTACATTGTCATCTAAAGTATATGTTTATTTTACACATTTATTTTTAAATCCATTTTCAAATGATTTCAAATTTCTTAAATATTAATTAAAATAAATAAAAT
>NW_015547688.1:2782539-2785308 GCF_001515605.1 Sinocyclocheilus anshuiensis
AATTTTGAGGTGTCTAATTTACATCCCTGTTTAAAATGGTTGTGTTACAGTTTTCTCACAAAAAAATCAATTTCACCCAACATTTTTTGTATTCCTTGTATTAAATAAATCACGTTGCAAAAGTAAAATGGCTTTACTCTTGTTACAATTCATGTGCTCTTGCAAAGGTAACATAAGTTAACCTGTGAACTATGACAGCCCTATGTACTTTTATCTTTAGTACACAGTTGAGAATTATACATCTGGCATGTGCTAAATACTGACTAATAAATATTCTCATTGCTAAAAGTCAAAATGATATAAACAACATGTGCAAACATTAAATTGTATTACATAGTGGTGTAAATTTTGTCTTAGTGGTGCATTATGATTGTTTACTTGCACAAATGTTCCAGGATGTCCATTCTTTAATGGATGAACACTACTTTTCAAAGGTTTGTGGTCAGTAAGCTTAAGAAGACAAAAGAAGAAATTAATGCTTTTAATTGCATCACATTGATCAAAAGTGACAGTAAAGACATTTATAGTGTTAGAAAAGAATTCTATTTCAAATAAATGCTGTAAACTTTCTATTCACCAATGAATCCTGACAAAATGTATTGCAGTTTCCACAAAAATTTTAAGCAGCATAACTGTTCTCAACACTGATAATAATCAGAAATGTTTCTTGAGCAGGAAATCAGCATATCAGAATGATTTCTGAAGGATCGTGTGACACTGAAGACTGGAGTAATGATGCTGAAAATTCAGCTTAATAAATTACTTTTAAAATATATTAAATATATTAAAACAGAAACTAGATATTTCAAATTGCAATAATATTTCACAATATTACAGATTTTATTGAATTTTTGAGCAAGTAAATGCAGCCTCAGTGAGCAGAAGTGTCTTCTTTCAAACAGACTCTAAACTTTTGAACGTAGTGTATGTTTTAAACCTCACCAAATCAATCTGATCTCATGCTGGATGATATGAAGTGGGTGGGTGTTTACAGGTAGAAATTCTGCTCTACTATTTATACCGATGTATGCATATGGCACAACTTAAAGCTTCTGTCACTAAGCACAACGTGTTTTTATGTATTATAGACACTCAAATATTTAAACATAGACATTACTTTATTGCTATGCAGTATATAAAACATTTGGGGGTTGATTTTCCAGCAAAAAGTAACTTCATATGTGGTATATACCTTTACCCTGAAATTAATTTACTCATAGGCTGTTGATACATGGGGCAACTTTTTTTGAACAATGTTGCTTGGGCACTTTCACATTGAGAATTGATAACAAATGTCTATCTGGATACTTTAGATCGGCCGTGGGCCCTGTGTCTCATCTAGTTGCCCGTTGACGGCAACATAGGTCAAAGTTGCCAGGCAACATTGCTCAAAAAGTTGCCCCATGTATCATCAGCCATACTGTCATATATGATTCCAGTCATGCCACCCACCCCCACCTCTGAGACATTTAACATGCCAGTCAGTCCACACTTAGACTCAGCTGTTCGGGAAGGGGCTTTTGGCTTTTTAATCTGAGGTATCAAATCTGCACAAATTTTCTGGGCCATGAAAGTCTCATAATGCTTGGCTTATGCCTCCTTTGCTCTGTGAATGCTAATGTCTGCTCCTCAGATCTTCAGAAAGTTTCCTTCACCTCTCTCCATTGCTGTTTTGAATGTCAGTGCAGTGAACGCAGATGCTGCTAACAGCAAGATAAAGGCTCATAAACACAGCCTCATTGTACATTATTTAGTAGAATATTTTTGCTAGCTAGTAAATTCACATTACGATTATTGAAACTCAGAGCAGGATCTTTGTTTTTAATTCTTCATCCATAAAAGCGAACGACATCTGCACTGCATTGCCGTTAGTGTTTTGGCTAATCAAAGATAAGGTCACCTAGCCAATCTCTCTCTTTTTGGCGGGAAGCTCTGTCTGTACCCACGCTAGATGATTTACCGCTATGATATTCGTCAAGAAAAATGTAACTGTCTCATCCCTGGCCTGTCCTTCTCCTCCAATACATCACAAGTGCAATAATATCTTTCAGGATCATTTTTCTGACACATATTTGTGTGTCATCCTTCTGCTGATGTCATGAGGTGGTGTGATATCAAAATCCATGAGAGGAACTTGCAGCTTTTTGAAGGGTGATAAATGTTGCAGATGCATTTTAAAGTCTAGCTCATGTCAGTGTGTTTGGAAAGAGCTGGGTCTTGATATCTGCTGACTCCATCCGTGCTGAAACAAACAAACAAACAAAAGCAAAAAAGCTGGTTTTAGAGTCTTAGTGCCCAAAACCTCTCTACAACTACACCAGACCAGGGGTTTTCCAGCTTTTGAGGGGTTTTAGGCACCGTTCAGCTGCCTTACAAGCTAAACCAGGTAAAACACTTAGTGCACCAGTTAAACCAGCTTGTAGCTTCGGCTTTTTTCACACTTGTGATGTTGGCAGGGCCCAGCTGCCTCATGTCTTTGGCCTGTGTGTTTTACACAATAGGCACGTTTGAGTCGTGCAGCCAGATGGCGAATACATTAATGGTAATGGAAATGAAACCTCTCTGATTGAGATTATTAGTTTACATCGAAAGTAATTAAGGGCTGTAAGGCACCAAACACCTGATGGCCTTCTGTCCACCTACAACTTTAAACAGATGTCCACACACTACACAATTATCACATTGACGTACTTGCATTAGACGTGATTGCGCTCCTTGCTCATCAGCTGAGATATATATATGTATATATATATATATATATATATATAT
>NW_015547688.1:2785877-2797033 GCF_001515605.1 Sinocyclocheilus anshuiensis
TATACTAGAAAAAATGTTAAACACTTATGATGTCAGGATTTAGACTAGAAAGAATGAAAAGCTAATAATTTAAAAACTAATAAAACATTTTAAAACATGTACCAAATTTTAAAATATTATTTAATTGCTGTCTTAGGTTAACATGCAATTTTTAAAGCCCTGAAAATCTTCTTTCCTCCCCCCCATGGACACCCTACAACAACTTCCAAGGGGCCAAAAGATGGCTTAAAATTATTTAGTATTAAAAGAAAAAAAAAAAAATGTAATTAAAATTATAAAAATTTTTATACAAAAAGGGGTGTGGGAGTAAAAAAAATGTTTCTTTAATGTTTCTAATATTTCTTTTTTATAACCATTTTTATTGAATAAATAAATAAATAGATTCTCAGACCTTATGAAATTACAAAATTAATCGTGTTTAATTAATTTTTTAATATTACTCTAATCTTTTAAAATAGTTTGAAAACAAGCAGCATTGTCATAATTACAGAACAAATATTTCTTCTTATCCAGTATGGGGGGCTTTCAGATGTTTGTTCCATTAGGGGACTTTGAGTCAAAAAGAACTCAAAAAGGACCTCAGTTTGAAAACCCTTGATCTAGACAGTAGAGATGAAACGGGAAACTATGGGAAGGAAGATCAGGAATGACATTACATGATGCAAGCTGATTTTAAACCAGCATATAGATAAACTGGGCAATATATTGAATATTTATAATATATTACTGTTGTTTTTGCTAGCAGTGTAAGAATAAGCATGGCTGTGAATAGTGTAGTGATTTTTTAACCCCTTAGGTTTCCACCAGTTTCACAACTAGTGAGTGAGCTAGGTTTCAACAGCAAAAGTTGCTTCAGTTGATTTCTCTGAGTTGTTGTTGGGTTGTTGTTTAACCCAACCACATGTGACCGTTAAGAAATGGTTATCTTTAATTAAAAGCCAATTTAAATTGAGTTGCAAGAGCAATTACTCTGATAAGAGGACAAAAGTTGGTACAATGTTTAGCTCTGCCAGCAGCTTTTAATAACATCATTGTTCTGGCATTAATTAGCACAATTAAAACAGACAGGCATCCATGTTAGCATGCAAAATATAACTGTAGTCAGGTAAAATAATGCGCCTCGGTATTCTCACTGTTTACGGCTAACAGATGGAGACTGAACTTGAAAGTCCCCGAAGAAATGCTGCCCATGGGGTGTCTCGGATTTTGCATTTCCTCATGTAATTTTCTAATTATTATCTGAAATTATGTAAATATTATGCTGGTGTCATTAAATATGATAGATATTGTGAATAATAAAGCGTGAGTGTGTTTGTTAGAGTTATTGCCATTGGCAGTTTGTGCTTTGTATACAACAATAACATCTCAATAACTGATGATGAAGACGTTCTCTTGTTTTCTTCCATAACAACCCTTATACAAAATACCCTTGATTTATGAAATGTTAATCATTTCGGTCTAAATAGCAGAGGTAATTTCCATTTCTAAGTGATTAATCCAAAATCAAGGGAGGCGTTCATGTGTCATAATCACGCTAATCTGCATCTTTACCCAAAATCCCCACACGAGAGGCTCAGTGCTCTAATCAGGGTTGTCCTACACTTCCACCGGGGAGGATTTTGAAGGCCTTTTGATCTGGATTTCACACCACTTACCGTCTTTATTGGCTGCTACTGTATCTGCTCTGCCCTTTTCACTGCCGCGTATTGTACCGTACCTCTGACAAATCACAAGCTGTGCAGGTTTTCTTTTATTGCACCTTTAGTATGCAGGGACACAATATGATACGAGACAGTTGAACTAATCAATTCATTCGCCACTGAATATTCTTTGATGCTTTTATATGGGAATGCATGTGTGTGCGTGCACTTGAACTGTGTTACGCAGATCTTTTGGTATAAGAAGCCAATATGCTTGCAGTTGGAATAGCTTTTTCAAAATGCTGTTTCTTTTTGCAAGATGCCTTTTTTATTTAAATTGAAATCAGATGATGTTTTTAGTCATTTGCAGAAAATCTTCAGGCTTGTGCCCATTCAAACCTCCAGATGCAGCACAATGTCTGTGATGACAAACATTACTGGTCCTTACGATCTTAATAACTGATTGCGATCAGACATGCTTGAATATTTTGTTCAAATGCAAGTACATTTGAGATTTAAAGGAATAGTTCCTCCTAGTGATGGGCCCGTTCGAAACACTGCTTCACAAAGCTTCGAAACATTTGTGAATCTTTTGTTTCGAATCAGTGTTTCGGACCGCGTATCAAACCGGCCAGGTCACATGATTTTAGCAAACTAATCTTCGTTACGTCACACTATTTCGAATCATTTCGAAACTCCGATGGTTCACCACTAGGGGGTGTTGATCTCAAAGTGAACCCATGAACCACTTCTGGTTGCCCAGTTAATCATGTGACATGAAATCCCACGAAATTTTACTATAAAAAAATAAAGAATTCAGGGCCAGATGTTGTGGGTTAAACAAAAGATAACTTCCATTTAACACAGATGGCTATATAGTTTAAAGAGGTCATATGATGCGATTTCAATTTTTCCTTTCTCTTTGGAGTGTTACAAGCTCTTGGTGCATAAAGAAGATCTGTAAAGTTGCAAAGACTAAAGTCTCAAATCCAAAGAGATATTCTTTATAAAAGTTAAGAGTCAGCCACACCTACCTAAAATGGCTCGTTCTAACACGCCCCCACATGTCTACGTCACTATCTGGGAAGATTTGCATAACGCCGTAACAAAATGAGTTTACGATAGAATTAAATCCCCCCCCTTCTCCTTCTCCAACACTACTCTTGCCTGCTGGTTTTTATAGACAGCTCTAATGAAAACACTTAATTAATTAAAAAATTACATAAATCAATTAATTAATTAAATAATTAATTTAGTTCATTGTGTGTTAAGGGTTTGATTATACTTAAATAAAACACATAACACAAGCACTAATATTTAATAGTATTTAAGTGTTTATTGTTTATTTAAAAAAATGGTATTTCTAAAAAAACATCTCCATTTGATTTGTACGTTTGATGCTTTTACAACGTTTTCACCAGCAGGTGTCGCCAGCATGTACTGTTTCAAGTGCTTCGAAACATCGAATCATTTTTCGAAGCAATTGGTTCAGTTGATTCAATGCTTCGAGAAGCTCCGTTTCTCCCATCACTAGTTCATCCAAAAATGAGCATTTCCTGATTATTTACTAACCCCTGTAACGTGGAGTTTGGGTTTTGTTTGTGTTTTTGTTCATTGCTCTCGTGTCTTTTATTTTGGAGTTTAGTGATGGTTCCTGTCTAGTCATGTGGTTCCTTTGCCCTCTTGTATTCCTGCTATTGGTTCCTTTGTTCATTGTGTCATGTTCTGATTGGTTGTTTAATTCATGTGTCTTGTTCCTCATTGGTTGGATTGTGTCATGTGACCCTGATTATTTTGCATATATAGCCCTCATGTAGCCTTTGTCTCTTGTTGTGTATTGATGTTGTAACCTGCTGTCGGTGAGTCAAGTCTGTTCATGCCAAGTCAAGTGTCTGTTTGGATTATGTTTTTATTTTGGATTACTTTTGGAATAAAGCTGCACTTGGGTTCTCAAACTCGCCTTCAGTGGACCTATTGTTACAACCCATGCCATCCAAGATGTGTATGACTTTCTTTCTTCAGTCGAAGAGAAATAAATGTTTGAAGGAAAACATGCAAAGATTTGTCTCTGTTAGAGCTGTGCAACTAATTGAAATACAGTTTCGATTTCGGCTTCCTACGATTACAAAAATACAATAATCGAGATAAAATGATTATTGTACCCTATTCTGCCCCTTTCAAGCAGTTCAGTTTTGCTCCTCCATGAAAGTCCAAATTTCATGTGCAAATCAGTAAAATCATGCAACATGACTTTCACAAAATGGGACGTGCTTGATTTATTAATATTTATTGGATTTTTTGTTTTTAAAAGGGCGAAAATGAACTTGCGCTGTTCTGTGCATATGCTCAGACACGGAAGAGAACACAGAGCAGTAAAGTGAAAGTTTAGCTTAAGATGTGCGCCTAAATGGTCAAATGTGTCAAAATGCGGTGCTTGGTGATTATTCACGTAAACCCTCGTCAGTTATGTCTTAAGTGAACGTAAATAGTTGAGAATGAAAATACGTGTGTAACAGTATATTGGATCCATGCAGCTCTTAAAGCGACAACAGGTATATTCCTTCTGTGTGCTTAATGTTAATCAAACAACAAAATACAAAGAGAAAATAACTCGCTGCTCTTGACTGAACAACTTTCGTAGCTTTAATAAGAAACAAATCAAGTTTAATTCTTACAGTGAAGACTATGCTGTTTTATTTTACATTAGATTATTCAATTTCTGGAGTAGGCTGTTAGCTGAATACTTCAGACTTGCATAAAAAAAACTTAAAGCACTGTTTGTTTCATTTGTATCTTTTTTCTGTTGTATTTTACCTTTGCTTTTTATTGTATTACTGACTATTGATTTATTTTTCATTCATTTTTGTGGACTTTTTTTTCTCTTATAAATTACCCTAGTATTCTGCTGTTTTACTGAGAATTGGGAAATTTTGCTGGTCGCTAAAATGTAGATGTCAACCCTATATGAATAAATGTATATTTATTAATATATATTGCTATCTTTAATAAAAAAAAAAAGTTTTGGTCATATGACCCACTCATAATCATGTTTAATAATCATGATTACGATACTTACCAAAATATTCGTGATTATGATTTTTGCCATAATCAAGCAGTCCTAGTCTCCATCTAATGCAAGTGAACGGGGCTCAACGTAGACCATGCAAAATCCATATTTTGGCAGCTTTAAAGTAACCCACACGACCACAGCCAATAAAGAGTCTTCTCTTGTGATCTGATCAGTCATTTTCAGAAAGAAATAAAAAATTAGATTATTTTTTTTAGCTACAAATGCTCACCTTGTTCCAGCTTGGTTTAGTTAACCTCTCTCGTGACATTCCTATGGCAGATGATTTTTGTGAGATATATATTTGATTAACTAATAATTCATGGGTTTTTGCATTTGGCAAAGAGGCTTTATACCGTTTTATACAATTTTCAGGACCCAACCATAAGCAGAATGTAATGGCTAGTAACTTCCTCCCAGCTGTCTACTCCTGCTGACATCTCATGAAGTTCTGCATGCTGGAGCCGTCTGGACTCCCGCTGGCAGCTCGGGGCTTTGCTTTGCTGGAGGTAGAGCTGACAACCCAGTTATCACTGCAGGGGAGAGATTCTGCTTTCTAAAGCCAAACAGCATCTGAACTCTAAGGGTTCAGGGAGTCCATATCTTTTCTTAACAGGCTGCTTTTTGCCTGTCCAATGTACTCCACTTCACAAGTTCGAGGGAATCTGTTGCCATCATCATCAATATCATCATCAGGTTCAGCTGTTAATATCTCATGTGTGAATGTGGATGTAAAGGGCTCTGTCATGGTTAATATTTGTGAACAGCAAAGCAGCAACCTGTCATGATTTGTTTTATATCACCGTTATGTCTGTCAGGGTTAAAGGCAAGAAGAGGCAACAAGGAGGCTTCCTGTCAGTGATGACAGACACATTTATTGCTTACTCAGTAAGAAAGTAAACAGTGTGACATTGAGGTGACAGTTTGGTTTACTGAATCTATGGTGACTATCAAATAGAAACAAAAGAGAAAAAAGAGAAACAAAAACATTTTAAATCATGTGTAAAACAAAATGTATCACTATTTCCCCAAACACATTAAGCAGCACAATTGCAGCTGACCAAATCAGCATATATTCGATTCTGAAGGATAATGTGGAAATACTTCTTAAAGTATATTGAAATAGAAAACAGCCATTTTAAATTGTAATATATTTCACAATATTACTGTTTTACTCTATTTTTGATGAAATAAATGCAGCCTATATGAGCAAAAGAGACTTCTTTCAAAACATAAGAAAAAACTAATAGACTCAAACCTTCGAATAATAGTAGGCCTATATATACAATGCAATCATATTCATATTTTGATGCATAAATGTCTTAAACAATTCCACTAAAAATATCATCTATAACTTTGAATATATTTTATAAATACATAATGCAGGTGCATAATTATTAAATAATGTAATCATTTTAATATATTTTTTTTACATTACATTTTGATAATCAGTTACAAAACACAAAACTTACACAGAAACTGAAAACAAAAACCCAGGTACTATTTAGATTTGTTTCAGGATTCTTTGATGTTCAAAAGAAAAGTTCAAAAAGGTTAAAAGTTCAAAAGAACGTTCTATTAATCATTGTTAAATCATTAGTAATACTAATAATATAAGAATAATAAAATTATTTTTAAGAATAATATATATATATATATATATATATATATAACATTTTTCAAAAAAGAAATAAATAAAATACATTTAAAATAATAATAAAAAGAAATCTTACTGACCCCAAACTTTTGAACAGTACCGACAGTTAAACACGTTTTATATTAATAGTTGAATAGTACATACATTTTGTGTACTTCTCATTTTTTAGATTCACTGTATTCTTAAACTTTATTTTAACGTTATGATTTTGATGATCAGGCCACAATCAGAATCTACTGATGCAAAACTCCAGTTCATTTTCAAGAGTTCACAAACCTTTGCTCATGACTGTATCAGTGAAATATCAGACCAATAGAATAGCAAATAGCCCATTAGCCAACAAATAAATGGTTCTGCTTCAGATTAGGCTCCATTGCACTCAGTTAAAATCTTTCTTTCCCTTTGTTATTGCCATATCCTGCCATCTAATATTTCATATGGCATCATTTCATATTTGCATTCTGTTATAACAAACAAATGATTGAGTCATTTTAAATGCGGCTCTGCACTGAGCAAATGCCCTAATGCGGACCACAGCTCTGACCATTGAAAGAAAACTCGACCTGTCTCTCTCTCACTGACACCAAACCCATTTGCTCTTCCTTTACTCATTCACTCTCTCTCTCACAACACACACACTCATACACGTAGAGTTTGGTAAACACACATATCGAAAGGTATTAGATGACATGCATATTCAGTGTCCACCAAAAGAATATGGATGTGTGGTGTACAGTAAATCAATAAGCATTCACATAAGCATCTGGGATGGTGCCATACATTTCAAATCAGATTAATTGTCTCGTGGGATGGCTTCCCAGTTTCAGGAAAGACACCGTGGATATTTTGATGGATAGAATGTCTTTATTCTGCCCCACAAACAAGTCATATGCCAGTGTGTTCAAATCAGATTTGGAATCAAATGAAGCCCGGCTCTGGATTGCACTGTGGGAGTTTATTGCCTTTCTGAATGCGGCGACCTGCTGAGTCTAGCAGTTACTGTGAGATGCCATCACCTGAGAAGGCAAAAACCAACGAAAACAACAGCATTTCAGAGCATTCTTCGATAGGAAGGGTCAGATATTGGTTTTAATTCCAGGGTTTGGTTTTGATTTAGTTTGATTTTAGCAGGTAAAATCAGTATGGTTTGTTTTAAAGGGGTCATATGATGCGATTTCAAGTTTTCCTTTCTCTGCAAACAGAAGTTATTAAATATGTATAACCCAGAGCTCAGAAACTTTGAATTGTAATTATTGTTGAGTCAAGCTCAGGGTATTTGTACGTGGTGAGTTTCATTGCAAAGAACAACTTGACTTTCATTCTATGGTTAAAGAAAATAGTACTCCCCTCATGCTGTTTCAAACCTGTATGACTATTTCTTCAGTGGAGCACAGAACGAGGTTTTTAAACACCATAAAAGTATCATAAAATTGGTTTTTACCTCTTGTGTTCCATATTCAAAGTCTTCTGAAGTCATATGATCGCTTTGTGTGAGAAAAATACCAACATTTAAGTCATTATTCACTGAATATTTTGCATTCAGGAGAATCTAATCTGTCAGCTTATTAATTTTTTGAGTAATTTTTTTTTTATGTGGATCACAAAACCGAATCTGAATTATTAATTTACGAATTTGACAGATTTGATTCTACAGTTCAGCTCACTGATCTGCTCTCAGTGGTTAACAGCAATTAGCAGTGACAGAAATGTTATTTATATTTTGGGTTGTTCATCAAACAAAGCTATATGGCTTCAGTAGACTTGGAATATACTGTAAAATGAGTATAATATATACTGTAAGAAAAGCTCCATTTATTGTAATTTCATGGAAAAGAATGGCCGATTTACAAAATTTCTCCAAAAGAAACAAAATCATGGAGGTTAGGAATGACATGAAACGAAATAATGACAACAATTTCATTTTGGGGTGAACTATCACTTGACCCTTCAACTACCTCTAGCTAAAACTTAGAGCTACCATTTCCCTTTAAAAAGGATAGTATACCCAAAAATGAAAATTCTGTCAATATTTACTCACCCCATGCCATTTCAAACCTCTTACTTACTTTCTTGTGTGGAATACAAAAGATGTTTCGAGAAATGTGTGTGGTTTTTTTGTCCACACAATGGAAGTCAGTGGTCATCAAATCAACATTCTTCACAATATTCTGTTCCACAGAGGAAAGAAAGTCATAAGGCTTGGAATGACATGAGGGTGAGTAAATGATGACAGAACTGACCCTTTGCCTTAGTTACTGTTGCTATGTCCGACAAGCCATGGCACTCTCACGCCACACAGTGAAAAATACATAGCAAAGCAAAGAGGAAACTGACAACGTGCCGACAGACAAGACAGAGCAGGTTACTTTTTGTATGAAACAAAGTCTGAGCTTTCCATTTTTTTTCATTTTTTAAGAAATTCAAACAATAAATAGTGTTTTGTGGCTCTTTAATGTGTCATGACAGATCACTGTAGCGCCTCAGTTTAAGCGGCACGTGAACTGATCGTCTCTTCCTTTTTACTAGTTATAGCGCGAAATAAACATGAATGAACATCAGAAGGTACCTTGTTTCAACCACGGAAAGATGTCAATACACCGTTTTTCAAGTTCAAGTCCACCGACACTGTCTGGCTTGTTTGTCGGACAAAATGGCAGATTCTGCATTATGATTGGTCAGATCGCCTGTCAAACTCCCATCATTTTTGTGTGAACTATTCCTGAACCAAACCACATCATAGACAGCACAGCACACAAACTTATAGTCGCAAGACCTCTTTCATAAACTGTTATTATCTGAAGTCATGAGAATATGTCATGACAGCATTGAGCCGTGCTAATTGCGTTAAGGCAGAATGGCTGAGCGAGGCCGCCGACAGCCGGAGAGTAATCTCAAACAGAGAGCATGCTGGGATGAGTGATGAGCTTCTCTGCAGAAATGACATTTGTCTGCCTGATAAACCTGCATGTTTTAAAACATTTTAACTAAAATTAGCTTAATGTGGTTCCCGCAGCAGGTGCTCCCACTCCCTTGATGATTCACTCCGTGAGGAGAGAATGTGACTCCAGAACATTAACGACTTTGTTTTATGAATGTTACATATTTGTCTTTTGTTCCTTCTTACATTCACAATTTAAGCCTTGTTTCATGGGTATTGTTGAGGACTTCTAGGAGCTTTTGCCATCTCGCTAATCTGAGTAGAAACGGATCATAAAGCCCGTCTAGCAGTTGAGATGATAACACGACCAGTCGATTTTTACAATATGTATTTTGTACATACTATACTGTGAACTGAATCTACGGCAGTGAGTATGATTATAAATGCGTCACTGCTATTTCCTCTGACTGATGCTGGAGTCCATTGTGGGTTTTTACAGTTTATAGAAATAGAGAAAATTACACTGTGATAATTTAAGAGACCATGAAAACCTAATGATGTGGCTTAGCAGGCTGTTAGGGTGCTGCAGTCAAGGCACAGGTTTGCAGTTATCAATGAGAGGCAGGATGCATTAGGCTAAGCCATTGCAAAGAGTTATTATAATCCTCTATGCTGAAATCATAAGCTCTGTGACTCACAGGTGCTAATATCTGTCATTTACATACATCTAGTACAGTTATTTTGAGCTATCATGGGCTCCATCGTGCCATTCTGCGTTTTTATATTCAATTACAAATGAGCAACTTCATTGTTTTCTTTTTATTTTGAGTTTGTACTGTATGTGATTTTTCAGTTATGAACATATTAAACCTGGTATGGTGACTACATATTACTCTATAATTTTTAATATTTTTTGTCTTTTGTTTTGTTTATATTCATATAAGACACATATGACTGTAAAACGGTGTGATGCAACATAACGCATCACCACTCACAGATGCAGTGTTGGGCAAGTTACTTCCAAAATGTAATACATTATATATTACTAGTTACTGTCTTTTGAAAGTAATTAGTTACATTATAATATTACTGTCCCTGAATTGTAATGCGTTACACTACTTTTGAGTTACTTTCACCAAAATATCCACAGACATATGACTAGGCAATCTAAAATGCTAAAATGTAGTTTATTGCTGCTCATTAGCCTATACATTTGTTGACACAGGGTGATGTAGGTCTACTATAACATACAATTATAAAATCATATTTAGATACCAGTAGCCTATGTAGGCCTTAATGTTATGTTGTAGTTTAGGTTGCTGTTTGTAATAACACAATAAATAGCATAGGCATGGCCTTATCTATAATGTATATCAGGGGTTTAAACTTTTTTAAACCTGCCTCATTTTTTCTTTCTAAATTGTCGCAACCCATGTACCAGTTACATGAAATCAAGTCGAGAGAAGCATAAGAATACACACATACATAAACATAACTGGTTAACTGTTAACCAACAGTAAGTATTTTTAGAGAGAGAGTGAGAGGGTGGGAGTGGGGATAAGCACAAACACATCATTCAGAAATAATACCGGTTAATAAAGCGGAATGTTATAATGAACAAACAGTAAACACAATAGCTAGCCTATAGGCTATTTTAGTTCTCACTCCACAACAAATCCAAATTTAGCGGTATTCAGAACAGAACAAGAATGAAAAATATAAAGTTGCTAAAAAAGCCAAAACGAATTTAAAGAGAAATTGACAGCAAACGGCGCTGTTCTTACGCAGCCTACCGCTCTCATTCGGTACAAATCCATATGTTTCCATATTCGTGATGTATTTGAATAAAACAAGCTTTGTACTTAACGCGCTTTCCGCAAAAAAAAAAAAAAAAAAAACAATCCCCACACCTTG
>NW_015547688.1:2797052-2799384 GCF_001515605.1 Sinocyclocheilus anshuiensis
TGATACCGATATATCGGCGACAGGCTCATATCGGCAAAACGATATATCGGTCGGGCTCTAATTTTAACACACGAAGTGTAGACATTGCATATGTTCATTGTGTTATAATTGAACACGCGATGAACTGAGATGTCTTTTAGTGGTAATAAAGGAAGCGCTGCTCGCATTCTGTCATGCCAAACCATACACGCAGCAGCCCATGCTTGCTTTTCTGTTAAAAATAACAGTGGTTTGTGAATGTTGATGCTTAGCCTAAATAAATATTTTATCGGGAGCATTTATACTGGGATGTTGTGGATCTTAGGAGATGTTACAGAACCATTTGATGTAAGTTTCTTTGATGTGCTGAAAAAAATCTATATAGATTACTTTTATGCGGGCTTTTGTGGGCGGGTAGCGGGACTAAACATGAATGTCACGGGCGGGAGCGGGACCAGATAAGATATTTTTCTGCGGGAGCGGGCGGGCGCGGGACAGAATCTTGCGGGAGCGGGACTGAAAAATCCATCCCGCGCAGGTCTCTAGTTTGCAGTGCTGTATGTGTGTGCGTGAGGCGCGGGCGCGATCGAACAGCGGAAAGATAAAATACTCGTCCGCCGCATCTCTTCTCCGACCCTGCAGCTCTCTCCGTTAGCTTTGTGTCAGTGGCACCAGTCCAGGTGTTTCTTCAGTTACTCATGCTATTTCTCCATGTTGAGTTCGGTGTTGCACATAGATTGCACCTGACTATGCATTTTGTACTTTTCTCTGATGAACTGAAAGTGTGTCTGTCTCACAAATGTAGAATCCGTCTCTGCAGTCATCTCAACCATCGAATTACAGCAACAGGAAACAGACAAAGTATTTTACCTGCGGAATTTATTCTCTACTACTGTTTTGCGGTGTTGGTAAATTCACCACTTAATTTTGAATTAAAATATGTTGTTGTAACTTGCGTTACTGAGATTGTAACGAGTAATAATATTACCCAAATTTTATTAGTAATGCGTTATATAACTGCGTTACAGCAGAAAGTAATATACTACTGTAATATCGTTACTTTTGTAATGTGTTACTCCCAACACTGCACAGATGACTTTACTTTTTATTGTACAAGTACTTTACTTGTAAATATAAGGATACATTTCTATAGCTCTGACTGATTTTAAATGGCAATTTAAATAGAAATGAGTCCAATACCATTGACGTTACCTGAGAAGTGGAAGTATTTACTAGAAAGCGCCACTCTTTCAAGGACATGCATTTATTCCAAAAATGTAACGCAAGTGTCTGTAAAATGCAGGTGCACAGTTCAGTTAAATGATAAGTTTACCCTCTAAAAATGAATGCTGTTAAACTGAATGTGCAAAGCATATCTTTGCTGAAATATCCACAGAATTACAAACGACACCGAAAGCAGTTTATCTATTCGATCAGATGCACAAGAACATTGCGTTCATTACTACAGCCACAGTCCATTCCTGTTTTATTCAGAATAATTATTGGTCATTTCATAAAAAAAAAGTTATGTAGCATAATTAAGAACTAACATGATCTAATAATGGAAAAGAGTATGTTTATACTTTAAATTAACATTAACCAAGATAGAGAAATGTGTGAAAAAGATAATTCATTAATTATTGATGTCTTAGTTAGAATGTAATATGCTACGTGTGCAAATAGGTAATATATAGAGTTTTCTTTTTTTTTTCTTCTAACATTACTGACCCCTCTAAAGGTCACTGTGTAATTCACACCCTGACTAACTTGGTAGCAAAGCAGACCAACTTTTGACATCCCTACCATCTAGTAGCACAGGATTGATTGTGAAAAGAAGTAATGGCAAGAACGTGTTAACATTAATTAATGCATTAGTATAATGAACTAACATTGTTATGCAGTTTAAAATACTTTTACTGCATTTATTAACCTAGGTTAATTTAGTTCGTTTATTGTTTTTTTACTAATTAAAATTAATTATATTAACTTTATTTAATATATTTATTACACTGTATAAATGAATGTTAAAGTAATGATTAATTATCTATTATGAATTAACATGTTTATAAATGAATGTTAATCTAGATATATAAATACTGCAAAACGTATGCAATAACTAGCATTGACATTACCAAAACACTCTTTTTTTCTAGCGCACCGTTTTGTATTATATTAATTTAAAGGGGTCATATGATGCTGCTAAAAAGAACATTATTTTGTGTATTTGGTGTAATGAAATGTGTTTATGCGGTTTAAAGTAAAAAAAACCACATTATTTTCCACATACATTATTGTTTCTCCTCTATGCCCCGCCTTTCTGAAACGCGTCGATTTTTACAAAGCTCATCGGTCT
>NW_015547688.1:2799444-2802031 GCF_001515605.1 Sinocyclocheilus anshuiensis
GTTAGAACGAGCCGTTTTAGGTAGGTGTGGCTGACTCTTAACTTTTATAAAGAATATCTCTTTGGATTTGAGACTTTAGTCTTTGCAACTTTACAGATCTTCTTTATGCACCAAGAGCTTGTTACACTCCAAAGAGAAAGGAAAAATTGAAATCGCATCATATGACCCCTTTAAAGCCATTATAAGAGTCCAAAAAGTACTAGATCACCCTGACTCAACTAGATGAACTCTGATAGGCGAATATATCAGAGTTCATCTAGTTACTGCCGTCCACACGTCTGTTCTGTCAGGCCGTGCCTCAGATATCCAGGCCCATTAAACTCAGGTTAATTTCTCATTACACAACTTCACAGGACTTCAGCTCATCACGTGAGGTGGGGTGCGGGGGGCGTCTCAATGAGTAGGTAAAGCCGATTCTACTAGAACCGCCACAGAGGTTAATTTGATTCTTTCACTTGTCAAGAGCTTACAGGACTCCCCAAACTAGGTTTTCATCTTTTCCATCTGTAAAGCTACTTCCAATTTCAGATCCATCTGTACCGTTGGATTTCAATTTCTGACCCAGCAGAGCTGAAAGGCGGGATGGCGAATCCTCCCATCTCCCTCAGCCTCGGTGACCCCTCGGCCCGGCCCGGCCTGGCCCGGCTTAATCTCGGAGCAGAATTCCAAGCAGTCCTCTTTCCTATTCATTCACTAGCACTTCTTCTCTCTCTTAGGCAACCCAACCGCTGAGGATTTCATTAGGATTCACAGAGACGAAGAACACGCTGGTACCTTTATATGATGACCTTGTGGTTGGATTCCCAGAACTTCCTATGAAAGATGCATGCTGATTTTTATGTTGATGTTAGACCTAAAAACAAAACAAAACTAACAGAATGACACAAATACAGATGATCAGCATTAAGTGCAGAAACGCATCAATTAACACTGCAAGGTAAACCATCAGAGGTTTCTCTTCAGCGCATGTTCTCGGGTGAGGAAATACCTAAAGTTTTCAGTTCAATTTGCACTGTCAATTTCAAGCTACTCGGCACTGAGAGCCTCAGCAGTTCTCATTTTCAAGCAGTCAATCTGAGCACAGATGAAGAAAAATAACAAGTGGGGGGGAAAAACAACAGTTGCTTGACATCCGTATGGGTTGCCAAGGTCTGACGTCTCGGTGTATGCTCAAGGACTTTGTCATGCTGTAAATATCGCTCGTCTGCTGAATTGTGTGTGCCTTGCAGTCTGATGGAGATACAAGTGACCTCTTTTGGGCTTTGTTTATTGGTGAAGCCTTGGTCACTGTCCCTGATGCAGTCTTAGTTTTTTCTTCAGAAATAACATACATGTGCTGTAGTTCAGATTATATATAATATAATATATATAATGTAATTCTGTTAAAAGCAATATTAAAGGAAAGGTGGTGTATGTATTTCTGTACCTCCAAATGGAATTGCAAAAATAATAACTGGTGTGGCAGTGGTGATTTTTTAATTAATTTTTTATAGTATAATGAAATATTAGCAATATATATGTTGCTTGCAATTAAGTATTTAGTCTGAAAACACAGAAAACAAGGCAATAAGATGCTTTTTGTCCACATGTCTTTCTATTGGTTGGACAGATGGATAGTCCTGCCCCAGATTTATGCCATTGGTTAAGCCAGTGTTTATATCCCAGTTTTTATTTTTTATTTTTTTGCATTGTAGCTGTTTAGTTGTCAAAATTGTTCCAAATACATTATTTTATGTTCAATAGAAGAAGCATGGGACATGATGGTGAATAAATGATAATAATTTTAATTTTCAACTTACAGATTTACTTATGGTTGTTTATTTTATTATTAGCATTTACACACATTTCTTCTAATAATCAATATCAGATTAATATCAAGTAGTCACTTATTTAGGAATAACTGCCATCTTTAGCCAACAATCTGAATTTTCTACAGAGAGATTCTTTAAGAACCTCCACCTTCATTTGTATTCGGTACGGGTGTATAGTAGCTGTGGATGACAGATTCTTCACAGAAAGTTTTTTATTTTACATCAGCTTTGGATTTTTATTTTTTTCTATAAGGACTTCATTTGTACTCATATTGGCATTTTTAATTCGATTCATTGCTGAATGAATGGCAGCCCGAAAACACATATTGGCACTTTAATTGTGAGTGATTTTCAAATATAAAGTCCCATTCAGACGCATTGGAAATTAATTTGATATCATTTCTAAATGTCAGAAGAAATTTACATTTATTAATGTCAAATGAGTTATTTGGTCAAGTATTGATGCACATTGAATGTAGGCATTAGGCGTTTTGTTTTGCTTCAAATGTGCAATTAGCTGTTGGAGGGGTTCGGTCAGATATTTTTCACAGTGCAAGAGCTCCTGTTGTTTGCTTATTTGAACCCATAATGATGTTTGAGCCTTTTCACCATTGGCAGAATTGATGAATGATTTGGTGTCTAACCAAGTGAGCAGCTAATGTGTGCAGTTGAACGCATTCGATTAGACATATTGTCATGGAGTGCTGCTGCTAAATTAAAGAAGCACCATGTCAAAAATATCATCACATCGCATGATTTTGCAGCAGATATATATA